>NC_057800.1:432608445-432647364 GCF_018294505.1 Triticum aestivum
CCTGCCCGCACCGCGCCACCGCTCCCCGCTGCCGCGCCGCGCCTTGCTGCTGCTCGCCCGCAGCCATCGCCCCGCTTCTCGCCGATGCCCGCCGCCGCGGGAAGCCGCCGGAATTTCGTCACCGGTTTTCCAACGGAAAACCGCCCGACCGGTAAAACCCTAGGACTATTTTTATTTCGGTTCTTTTCGGTTAGTTAGGTTTAGATCGGTTTTCTTTTTAGTTGGGTTTATTTAATGGACATTCATTAGTTAGGGTTCTCTAGCAAACGATTTCATTCAGTAGTGTTCGGTAGCGAACGTTCGCTATTTAGATTTTTTTCTGTTTATTTACGTCAGGGGCCTATTCGTGAGGAACTTTCTTTACTGTTTAGTCCCTGAACTTCAAACGATCATTACTTTTCACTCGTTTGTCCAAATTCAACGAAACCAACGCTCACGTCTTCGTTATGATCTCCTCTATTAGGTAATCCAACTCAAACAGGTTTTTGAAAATTTTAAAATTTGAATTAGAACATATTTAGATTCAAACTTCTTTTGAACATAACTTGAGTTTCGTAGCTCCGTTTGAGTTGATTCTTTTTGCAAATCGAAGCTCTTGACCTAAACTTTCTGATAAGGCCAAATTCATATAATTTTGGTACTGTTAGAAACTGTTTTATGTTGCAAGAGTTATTTGCTTGGTTTTGATGTTTTCCGAATTGTCTTCTTCGATCTTTCTGATATTTTGAGTGATTGCTTATGTGTGGTTACTATTGCTTGCTTATGATAGATTGACCGGAGTGTGACGAGTAGAACTATCAAGAGTTATGAGTGTGAATCATCTTCATCAACATTGCAGGCAAGTTCACACTTTGATCATATCCCTTTCATACCCAGTTTTTATGCATTAGTTTCACCCTCAAACATTGCATGAGTAGGATTGATAACATGTGGGTATTGGGAAGTAGTTGAGGTAGTACCTATTACCTGTTTATGATCAAACCTTTGGGAGTTACTTCTACGTTGCTTATTATTGCTATGCTATGCTAGTAGACGTGGATTGGGTGAGTGATATCCATGACAGACGTGAGATTTTTAAATCAATGGTTTATCTAAGGTGGCAACTTAAATACACATCTGGGTGGATTGAGGTACCTGGGTATTCCAGGATTGCCTGTTTTCTTTTGGACCGCCACCCAGGCTCAAAGGGATCATGAGATTTTTCATGCTAGAAATTTCTGTGTGCAGCCACAAGCTATTATGGGCTCTAGCATAGTTGACTAAGTCGTGCGAACTCTTACAGTGGTAGACTAGCAGATGTAGGGGATGTAGGTGGTACGGTCTACCCATCGTAAGGTGGTAGCGCTTCTGAAAGACTATGTCTCGGTCATCCGTTTCTCAAACACCGTGAAGTGCGAGAAACCAAACGGAGGCAATCGAGTCTTGTGGGGAAAAGTGCGCAAACCTCTGCAGAGTGTATAAACTAATCATGGTTAGCCGTGTCCCGGGTTATGGACGTCTTGAGTATCTAGTACTTGGATTATCATGTGAATCTCATCATGTGACTTTAAATTAATTTTGTTGGGTTTAATGATGTTACTTAATTGGGATTGAGAATGCTGTCAACCATTCTCAATGTTCAACAACCACCATGATAGTTAATTAAAATGTATTCCGTTGCAGTAGGGAAAAATTGGCTTTTTCGCAAAAACCTTATAACCATAGAGCTTTTCCACTAGCCATATATGCATGTAGTGATAGCCATTGTTCATCATTTCTCTATGGTGTGAATTTGCCAGTACATCCAATGTACTGACCCTCTGTGGCTGCAACATCTCATGTTGCAGGATTTCTTACGATGAGTAAGTGATACGTTAGGGTTACGATTTCTACACTCAACTTTGCCGTTGGTGTTGATGGGAATCCACAACCTTTGTTACTTCCGCTATTTGGATTGAGGTAATAATATTTACATTACTGTTACATGTGATTTACCTCTGTTATAAATCCTCGAGTACTGTGTGTCAGCATACCGATCCAGGGGTGACACTTAAGCACAGAGACTTGATCCATTCGGGTCGGGTCGCTACAAGATGGTTTCAGAGCACATGTTGACTGTAGGACGTGACCCTAGAAACTGGCAAGCCCATAGCAAAGATTTTTCTCTACAACTTTCCCTTTCAAAAAGATCTTTTACCTCTCTTCTCTTCTGAGCTTATTAAAAAATTCCCTTTAGTGAGACCATACCCCTTTCCCCTTTTGACCACACGAAGATTCGACTGATGAGACCACTCCGAGAAGTACAAGATATCGGACAACTAAGACCACTTTGGAATGAAGAGTATTTTCCTTGCATCTGAATAATGGAAACTACAACGGTTGAAGACTGAAAACAAGTAGAATTTGAAGGCTCTGAAGAATTCCCAGATTTGTATGACCTAGGAAGGCTACCATTATGGAACTTGGCAGACTATGGAAGTTGTCAATACTCGAGATCAAGGTGTATCGGAGAAAGACTGAAACAAGGAGCATGATAACTCAAAGTTTTGTCAAAGAAAACCCTAAGGTAGGAGATATCAACTATGGAATGATAGCTCATGGGAATGACAAGAGCAGAAACACGGTTATCCGTGATGTCATCGCCCGCTGATGCTAATTGTCACCGTGCTGAGTTAAGGATGCATTTCTTCAGAATGTATTTGATGGAAGAAGGCTGATGGAGCACCTATTAGTAAGATGAAGTTTTAACCTTAGCCGGTGTATCACCAGGATCTAGAGTAGTACATCAAGAAGTTTAAGGTGGGGCTCCATGAGGCCGTATTAGACAAGGAAGCATTTCGTGAAGAACTCAGGAACTAAAAGATGAAAGTAGCCAAGCTAGAGGAGCTACAACCTCGAGATACCGGAGATTTGTCAGGAACTGAAGGATAGTATGACCATGGTTCATGTGAAGGATGTTGAAACCAGAAGTTTGGAATGCAACTCCAGAATATTAAAGGACGTCACGAGAGACGTCGCGTCAACAGAGTTGATCTGGCAAAAGAACTTGAGAAAGACAAGCATGATCGGAAGAAGCCATTGGAGGCATGAACAAGGCTTGAAGAGTTTGGAGACGTTGAAGATTTATTGATCTTTAGAAGACCAAACCCCTGTTATATACCTACGTTAGATGCGATGTTTGTGAGCTGTCATTTGTTTGATGTTTTTCCCGACGACCCCAAATAAAATCCGTCTTTTCAAAACTGTTGTTTGCATTGTGTGTATCCCTCTCTATCTCTCTTATCTCACCCCAAACCCATGGACCCAATAGAGGACGAATGGAGATGAACTCATGTTTTCCTGGACCGATAAGTCAATTGGAGACGGACCGATGGATTCAGAACATGGAGGATCATATGAAGAATAAGCCTATAGTTGGAAAGGATATGATCCAGCATGCTCTTCGGTGCTTTGAAAGAGGTGCTGCTACTTGGTGGAGGATGCACCAAACCATCAATGGATGGCAAGGAGTAACCACTTGGAAAGATTTTAAGTTGACTTTTCTAAAGTCTCGGTTCGTGTCCCAGAAATTGAAGCCTTCTAGAAAGTATATGAAGAAACCTTGTGCATCCAAGCTTTGTGGAGAAATAGGACACAACCATAAAGAGCACAAGGATGAATGCCAAATTGTGAAGGAAGTCACCCAGTTGAAGAATGCACAACTAGGCAGATTACTTGTTTCTTGTGTGAAGGGACTACACACTATCCTGCTCAGTGTCACATTTACCCCATGGTACAACGAACCATCCAGCAGAAGAAAGAAGTAATGAAAGGAGCCCTCATGGAAATTTTAGAAGAAGTTGTGATGAAGGAAGAGATGGAGGACACGCCTAAAGAAGACCTGAGTAAACCCTGCACTAAGTCTTGCTATTCATGTGGAGAAGAAGGACACATCTCCCAAAATTGTTTGAATGGGGATCTAGTATAATTCCCGACAGAGGAAGTAGAATATGACCCACAAGAAATAGAAGCCCTGATTGGAATGGAAAAGTCCAGGAAGAGAAACCGATTGGAGCCCAGGAGGAACCTGAGTCATATCACCTGTTACAGGTGCAAGGAGTACCCTGTAAGAACCGTTGAACCCTGGAAAAGATAAGGATACTCCACTGAGTGGATTTCCGACAAAATGAATACGAGTTTTGTCTCGATATGTGTGATACCCCAAGAGTGTGTGGGATGAAGGGAGACCGTTGGTTGTTTGGACCAAATGTGATCAAGGAGTCAGAAGAGAATGTTAAGTTTATTCGAGATAGACTGAAGGTAGCTCAGTCCAGGCAGAAGAGTTATGTAGACTCAAAAACTCAAGGAGGTAGTATATGAAATTGGAGACAGAGCATGTCTTCGTGTGTCCCCTCTGCGAGGAGTTAAACGATTTGGAGTTAAGGGACAGTTAGCCCCAAGATTTGTAGGACCATGCCGAGTATTGGAGCGTATGGGAGAAGTGGCCAACAAGTTGGAGTCACCCAAACGACTGTCAGGAGTTTATGATGTGTTTCACGTTTCCCAGTTGAAGAAGTGCCATGCAGAGATGGCCAATATTCCCCTGTAAGGACGCTTGACCCTGGAAAGGATAATGATGTTCCATGAAGTGGAATATAGACTTCATAAGTTTTTATCTCGGTATGTGGGATATTCCACGAGGATGAAGAGATGAATTACTATTGGATATAAAGGAGGTATGATGTCGAAAATATGGATCAATGGAAACTCCATGATGAGTTTGAGTAATCATGTCCTAGTTTGGTGCCAATAGAAGGAAGGAAGAAAGTACAATTGGATGGATTCCAGAATACTAGAAAGTTGGAAGTTGGAATAATGATCAGTTGCCCGATGATAAGTTCAAGGACTACAAGTGATGAGATGGGCCATAACCCACAGGCCCCAGGACCTGCCAAGAAGCAAGCACATTCTTGCTGAAGGAAAAACCCTGGAGGAAGATACGACATTTATCGGCAGACGATTTTATAGGAGTAACGCAAAACCTGAGGGTTGTGAAGGAACGATAGATGTTTGTTTGGCTTGCAGAATCAATGGATTATTCCGAATGCAGTTCATGGACAAGAGAAATTCTGCAATGCTTGTGAGGATGACTGAGTGTTAGTATGCGAGATTCGCTAAACTGTATACATGGTAATGATTTGGGTGCGGGATGAATTGATCACCATACTGACTTACTCTTATTATTCGCCTTGCTATATGGGATGGTAAATCTGAGTGACTTACCTATAGTAGAGAGATGACGATCAAAACCCTGTTTAAACCTTAGAATGGTATAAGAAATTTTTCCCTTGTACAAGGCAGCTTTTGCCAACCGTAGGTTATACGGTGAGGATCAACCAGACTCATTTCCTGCAGAAGGAACCATAAATTGTTGACCACCATGAAATATCGATAGTAGTTTAGTTTTGGCACCAGACCCGTCAGCTAAGAAGACCCAATCACAGAAGAACCTTACCAAGATGAAAGACAGAAGAATTGAGGAAAATGTTATGCCACTATCAGAAGAGCCCGGATAAGGAATTATCCTGAAGATCTGAGAAGACCAATGCGGTTAACAATATGGATGAAGTATATGAGCTTTGATGGAACCGTAACCATGCTTCTAAGGGTGGTAGCACCCCAGACCCCCTCCTGCGACAATTGATGGATTTTGAGAAGACCCCCAAACCCTAACCTTTTCTTGCTAGCCTCTCCGAATCTCGAGGACGAGATTCATTTTAAGGGTGGTAGGTTTGTAACATCGCAAAATTCTAAATTTTGGAATGTTATAATAAATAGATAGATTGATTGATTGTTTGATTGTTGTGTGATTGATTGAGTGAAATTCGAAACTTTTTGAAAGTTAAATGAGAGGGAATAAAAGGACTTTCCCAAACTTTCATTGTTCGTTTTGATCTCCGTGAATTCAAATTCTTTTAAAACACAAAACCCTGGAGAGGAGATGACATGACTTCTTCCATTTATTTAAATGAAAGGGGTGTTTGAAAATATTTGAATTTCATTTGGAAAAAAATTTCCAAGTTAGAAACTTTATGCAACTCAATGATTTTCACGAGCGATGATAAAATGACTTGTTAAAAAATTATGAAATATGAGTTGGGAGTTTCAAAGAAACTCAAATTTAAAATCCATTTGAAATAATTATTTTTCAATTTGGGTTATTTGAGTTCTATTCAAATTATTTTTCTCCAAAAAATACATGGAAAATAGGGTAACATGATTCCCTACAATAGAAAATTGGAGAAAAGTTTATTTTAAATCATTTTGGTATTTTTAAAATGATTTTTATTGGATTTTATTAGACTAGTACACTCTTTGAATTATCTGAATTTGGGTGGATTTTATTTGGCATTATAAAAATGTTCATGTCATAGAGAATCTTTTTCTGAAAATTATGATATATTATATGCCTATGTAAAAAATTTATTTATTTAGTTCTTATTTTTCTTTCTCTGGATTTTTTTTAAAAAAACTTCTCGACAGACCAGACTGGGCCGGCCCAGCCGGCCCAACGCCGCACCCCGGTCGTCCCCGACCTCCAGCGGGGAGTCCAGCTCCCGCCCGACACCACCGGCGCCGCCGTCTTCGCCCCGGCCTCCTCCTGCCCCTCCCCCACGCCACCTCCTCGCCCCTCCTCATAAAAGGCGCCGCCCCGGGGCCCATCTCTCCTCCCCCTCGCCTCGCTCCTCACCGCATCTCGCCGCCGCACCCTAGCACAGTCGCCTGCCGCCGCACTTCGCCGCCGCAGCTAGCGTCGCACCGCCGCCAGCGCTGCCGCCCTGCTCGCACCGCGCCACCGCTCCCCGCTGCCGCGCCGCGCCTTGCTGCTGCTCGCCCGCAGCCATCGCCCCGCTCCTCGCCGACGCCCGCCGCCGCGGGAAGGCGCCGGAATTTCGCCGCCGGTTTTCCAACGGAAAACCGCCCCGACCGGTAAAACCCTAGGACGGTTTTTATTTCGGTTCTTTTCGATTAGTTAGGTTTAGATCGCTTTTCTTTTTAGTAACGTTTGTTTTCGGTAAAACCCTAGAACGGTTTTTAATATTTACGTTACTGTTACATGTGATTTACCTCTGTTATAAATCCTCGAGTACTGTGTGTGTCAGCATACCGATCCAGGGATGACACTTAAGCACAGAGACTTGATCCATTCGGGTCGGGTCACATGTTGGTATCAGAGCACATGTTGACTGTAGGACGTGACCCTAGAAACTGGCAAGCCCATAGCATAGATTTTTCTCTACAACTTTCCCTTTCAAAAAGATCTTTTCTCTACAACTTCCAGTGTCCGAATATAGCTGTCCAATATATCAATCTTTATGTCTCGACCATTTCGAGACTCCTCGTTATGTCCGTGATCACATCCGGGACTCCGAACTAACTTCGGTACATCAAAACTCATAAACTCATAATATAACTGTCATCGAAACCTTAAGCTTGCGGACCCTACGGGTTCGAGAACAATGTAGACATGACCGAGACATGTCTCCGGCCAATAACCAATAGCGGAACCTGGATGCTCATATTGGCTCCCACATATTCTACGAAGATCTTTATCGGTCAGACCGCATAACAACATACGTTGTTCCCTTTGTCATCGGTATGTTACTTGCCCGAGATTCGATTGTCGGTATCTCAATACCTAGTTCAATCTCGTTACCATCAAGTCTCTTTACTCGTTTCGTAATACATCATCTCGCAACTAACTCATTCGTTGCAATGCTTGCAAGGCTTATGTGATGTGCATTACTGAGAGGGCCCAGAGATACCTATCCAACAATCGGAGTGACAAATCCTAATCTCGAAATACGCCAACCCAACATTTACCTTTGGAGACACCTGTAGAGCTCCTTTATAATCACCCAGGTACGTTGTGACGTTTGGTAGCACACAAAGTGTTCCTCCGGTAAACGGGAGTTGCATAATCTCATAGTCATAGGAACATGTATAAGTCATGAAGAAAGCAATAGCAACATACTAAACGATCGGGTGCTAAGCTAATGGAATGGGTCATGTCAATCACATCATTCTCCTAATAATGTGATCCCGTTAATCAAATGACAACACATGTCTATGGTTAGGAAACATAACCATCTTTGATTAGCGAGCTAGTCAAGTAGAGGCATACTAGTGACGTTTAGTTTGTCTATGTATTCACACAAGTATTATGTTTCTGGATAATACAATTCTAGCATGAATAATAAACATTTATCATGATATAAGGAAATAAAATAATAACATTATTATTGCCTCTAGGGCATATTTCCTTCAGTCTCCCACTTGCACTAGAGTTAATAATCTAGATTACACAGTAATGATTCTAACACACATGGTGCTTTGGTGCTGATCATGTTTTGCTCGTGGAAGAGGCTTAGAAACGGGTCTGCAACATTCAGATCCGTATGTATCTTGCAAATCTCTATGTCTCCCACCTGGACTAGATCCCGGATGGAATTGAAGCATCTCTTGATGTGCTTGGTTCTCTTGTGAAATCTGGATTCCTTTGCCAAGGCAATTGCACCAGTACTGTCACAAAAGATTTTCATTGGACCCGATGCACTAGGTATGACACCTAGATTGGATATGAACTCCTTCATCCAGACTCCTTCGTTTGCTGCTTCCGAAGCAGCTATGTACTCCGCTTCACATGTAGATCCCGCCACAATGCTTTGTTTAGAACTGCACCAACTGACAGCTCCACCGTTTAATGTAAACACGTATCCGGTTTGCGATTTAGAATCGTCCGGATCAGTGTCAAAGCTTGCATCAACGTAACCATTTACGATGAGCTCTTTGTCACCTCCATATATGAGAAACATATCCTTAGTCCTTTTCAGGTATTTCAGGATGTTCTTGACCGCTGTCCAGTGATCCACTCCTGAATTACTTTGGTACCTCCCTGCTAGACTTATAGCAAGACACACATCAGGTCTGGTACACAGCATTGCATACATGATAGAGCCTATGGCTGAAGCATAGGGAACATCTTTCGTTTTCTCTCTATCTTCTGCATTGGTCGGGCATTGAGTCTTACTCAATTTCACACCTTGTAACACAAGCAAGAATCCTTTCTTTGCTTGATCCATTTTGAACTTCTTCAAAATTTTGTCAAGGTATGTGCTTTGTGAATGTCCAATTAAGCGTCTTGATCTATCTCTATAGATCTTAATGCCCAATATGTAAGCAGCTTCACCGAGGTCTTTCATTGAAAAACTCTTATTCAAGTATCCCTTTATGCTATCCAGAAATTCTATATCATTTCCGATTAGTAATATGTCATCTACATATAATATCAGAAATGCTACAGAGCTCCCACTCACTTTCTTGTAAATACAGGCTTCTCCAAAAGTCTATACAAAACCAAATGCTTTGATCACACTATAAAAGCGTTTATTCCAACTCCGAGAAGCTTGCACCAGTCCATAAATGGATCGCTGGAGCTTGCATACTTTGTTAGCTCCTTTTGGATCGTCAAAACCTTCCGGTTGCATCATATACAACTCTTCTTTCAGAAATCCATTCAGGAATGTAGTTTTGACATCCATTTGCCAAATTTCATAATTATAAAATGCAGCAATTGCTAACATGATTCGGACAGACTTAAGCATTGCTACGGGTAAGAAGCTCTCATCGTAGTCAATCCCTTGAACTTGTCAAAAACCTTTTGCGACAAGTCGAGCTTTGTAGACAGTAATATTACCTTCAGCGTTAGTCTTCTTCTTGAAGATCCATTTATTCTCAATTGCTTGCCGATCATTGGGCAAGTCAACCAAAGTCCATACTTTGTTCTCATACATGGATCCCATCTCAGATTTCATGGCTTCAAGCCATTTTGCGGAATCTGGGCTTACCATCGCTTCTTCATAGTTCGTAGGTTCATCATGATCTAGTAGCATGACTTGCAGAATAGGATTACCGTACCACTCTGGTGTGGATCTTACTCTGGTTGATCTACGAGGTTTAGTATGATCATCATCATTAGCTTCCTCACTAATTGGTGTAGGTGTCACTGAAACTGGTTTCTGTGATGTACTACTTTCCAATAAGGGAGCAGGTACAGTTACCTCATCAAGTTCTACTTTCCTCCCACTCACTTCTTTCGAGAGAAACTCCTTCTCTAGAAAGTTTCCGAATTTGGCAACAAAAGTCTTGCCTTCAGATCTATGATAGAAGGTGTATCCAATAGTTTCCTTTGGATATCCTATGAAGACACATTTCTCCGATTTGGGTTCTAGCTTATCAGGTTGAAGCTTTTTCACATAAGCATCGCAACCCCAAACTTTCAGAAACGACAACTTTGGTTTCTTGCCAAACCACAGTTCATAAGGCGTCGTCTCAACGGATTTTGATGGTGCCCTATTTAACGTGAATGCGTCTGTCTCTAGAGCATATCCCCAAAACGATAGCGGTAAATCAGTAAGAGACATCATAGATCGCACCATATCTAGTAAAGTACGATTACAATGTTCGGACACACCATTACGCTGTGGTGTTCCGGGTGGCGTGAGTTGCGAAACTATTCCGCATTGTTTCAAATGTACACCAAACTCGTAACTCAAATATTCTCCTCCTCAATCAGATTGTAGGAATTTTATTTTCTTGTTACGATGATTTTCAACTTCACTCTGAAATTCTTTGAACTTTTCAAACGTTTCAGACTTATGTTTCATTAAGTAGATATACCCATATCTGCTTAAGTCATCTGTGAAGGTGAGAAAATAACGATATCCGCCACAAGCCTCAACATTCATCAGACCACATACATCTATATGTATGACTTCCAACAAATCTGTTGCTCTCTCCATAGTACCAGAGAATGGTGTTTTTGTCATCTTACCCATAAGGCATGGTTCGCAAGTACCAAGTGATTCATAATCAAGTGGTTCCAAAAGTCCATCAGTATGGAGTTTCTTCATGCGCTTTATACCAATATGACCCAAACGGCAGTGCCACAAATTAGTTGCACTATCATTATCAACTCTGCATCTTTTGGCTTCAACATTATGAATATGTGTGTCACTACTATTGAGATTTAATAAGAATAGACCACTCTTTAAGGGTGCATGACCATAAAAGATATTACTCATATAAATAGAACAACCATTATTCTCTGATTTAAATGAATAACCGTCTCGCGTCAAACAAGATCCAGATATAATGTTCATGCTTAATGCTGGCACCAAATAACAATTATTTAGGTTTAATACTAATACCGAAGGTAGATGTAGAGGTAGCATGCCGACCGCGATCACATCGACTTTGGAACCATTTCCCACGCGCATCGTCACCTCGTCCTTAGCCAATCTTCGCTTAATCCGTAGTCCCTGTTTCGAGTTGCAAATGTTAGCAACAGAACCAGTATCAAATACCCAGGTGCTACTGCAAGCATTAGTAAGGTACACATCAATAACATGTATATCACATATACCTTTGTTCACCTTACCATCCTTCTTATCCGCCAAATACTTGGGGCAGTTCCGCTTCCAGTGATCAGTCTGCTTGCAGTAGAAGCACTCAGTTTCAGGCTTAGGTCCAGGTTTGGGTTTCTTCTCTTGAGTAGAAACTTGCTTGCTGTTCTTTTTGAAGTTCCCCTTCTTCTTTCCTTTGCCCTTTTTCTTGAAACTAGTGGTCTTGTTGACCATCAACACTTGATGCTCCTTCTTGATTTCTACCTCCACAACTTTCAGCATTGCGAAGAGCTCGGGAATGGTCTTATTCATCCCTTGCATATTATAGTTCATCACAAAGCTCTTGTAGCTTGGTGGTAGTGATTGGTGAATCAAGTGATTATTATACCCAGACATTTTGAGTATATGCTCACTGACAGAACTGTTCTCCTCCATCTTGCAGCTATAGAACTTATTGGAGACTTCATATCTCTCAATCCGGGCATTTTCTTGAAATATTAACTTCAACTCCTGGAACATCTCATATGCTCCATGATGTTCAAAACGTCGTTGAAGTCCCGATTCTAAGCCGCATGGCACAGTGAACTATTGAGTAGTCATCAGCTTTGCTCTACCAGACATTCAAAACATCTGGTGTTGCTCCGGCAGCAGGCCTGGCACCCAGCGGTGCTTCCAGGACATAATTCTTCTGTGCAGCAATGAGGATAATCCTCAAGTTACGGACCCAGTCCGTGTAATTGCTACCATCATCTTTCAACTTTGCTTTCTCAAGGAACGCATTAAAATTCAACGGAACAACAGCACGGGCCATCTATCTACAATCAAACATAAACAAGCAAGATACTATCAGGTACTAAGTTCATGATAAATTTAGGTTCAATTAATCATATTACTAAAGAACTCCCACTTAGACAGACATCCCTCTAATCCTCTAAGTGATTACGTGATCCAAATCAACTAAACCATGTCCGATCATCACGTGAGATGGAGTAGTTTCATTGGTGAACATCACTATGTTGATCATATCTACTATATGATTCACGCTCGACCTTTCGGTCTCCGTGTTCCGAGGCCATATCTATATATGCTTAGCTCGTCAAGTATAACCTAAGTATTCCGCGTGTGCAACTGTTTTGCACCCGTTGTATTTGAACGTAGAGCCTATCACACCCGATCATCATGTGGTGTCTCAGCACGAAGAACTTACGCAATGGTGCATACTCAGGGAGAACACTTCTTGATAATTAGTGAGAGATCATCTTAAAATGCTACCGTCAATCAAAGCAAGACAAGATGCATAAAAGATAAACATCACATGCAATCAATATAAGTGATATGATATGGCCATCATCATCTTGTGCTTGTGATCTCCATCTTCGAAGCACCGTCGTGATCACCATCGTCACCGGCGCGACACCTTGATCACCATTGTAGCATCGTTGTCATCTCGCCAATCTTATGCTTCCACGACTATCGCTACCGCTTAGTGATAAAGTAAAGCATTACAGCGCAATTGCATTGCATACAATAAAGCGACAACCATATGGCTCCTGTGAGTTGCCGATAACTTGGTAACAAAACATGATCATCTCATACAATAAAATTAGCATCATGTCTTGACCATATCACATCACAACATGCCCTGCAAAAACAAGTTAGACGTCCTCTACTTTGTAGTTGCAAGTTTTACGTGGCTGCTACGGGCTTAAGCAAGAACCAATCTTACCTACGCATCAAAACCACAACGATAGTTTGTCAAGTTGGTGCTAGTTTAACCTTCGCAAGGACCGGGCGTAGCCACACTCGGTTCAACTAAAGTTGGAGAAACTGACACCCGCTAGCCACCTTTGTGCAAAGCACGTCGGGAGAACCGGTCTCGCGTAAGCGTACGCGTAATGTCGGTCCGGGCCGCTTCGTCCAACAATACCGCCGAACCAAAGTGTGACATGCTGGTAAGCAGTATGACTTATATCACCCACAACTCACTTGTGTTCTACTCATGCATATAACATCAACACATAAAACCTAGGCTCGGATGCCACTGTTGGGGAACATAGTAATTTCAAAAAAATTCCTACGCACACGCAAGATCAAGGTGATGCATAGCAACGAGAGGGGAGAGTGTGATCTACGTACCCTTGTAGACCGATAGCGGAAGCGTTAGCACAACGCGGTTGATGTAGTCGTACGTCTTCACGGCCCGACCGATCAAGCACCGAAACTACGGCACCTCCGAGTTTTAGCACACGTCCAGCTCGATGACGATCCCCGGACTCCAATCCAGCAAAGTGTCGGGGAAGAGTTCCGTCAGCACGACGGCGTGGTGACGATCTTGATGTTCTACCGTCGCAGGGCTTCGCCTAAGCACCGCTACAATATTATCGAGGATTATGGTGGAAGGGGGCACCACACACGGCTAAGAAAACGATCACTTGGATCAACTTGTGTGTCTAGGGGTGCCCCCTGCCCCCGTATATAAAGGAGCAAGGGGAGGAGACCGGCCGGCCCTATAGGCGCGCCAAGGAGGAGTCCTCCTCCTAGTAGGAGTAGGACTCCTACTAGGAGGGGGAAGGAAGTGGGGAGGGAGAAGACAAGGGGGGCGCCGCCCCCCTCTCCTAGTCCAATTCGGACCAGGGGGAGGAGGCGCGCGGCCACCCTGGCTGCCCTTCTCTCTCTCCACTAAGGCCCATATGGCCCATTACTTCTCTCGGGGGGGTTCCGGTAACCCTCCGATACTCCGGTTTTCTCCGAAATCACCCGGAACACTTCCGGTGTCCGAATATAGCTGTCCAATATATCAATCTTTATGTCTCGACCATTTAGAGACTCCTCGTTATGTTCGTGATCACATCCGGGACTCCGAACTAACTTCGGTACATCAAAACTCATAAACTCATAATATAACTGTCATCGAAACCTTAAGCGTGCGGACCCTACGGGTTCGAGAACAATGTAGACATGACCGAGACATGTCTCCGGTCAATAACCAATAGCGGAACCTGGATGCTCATATTGGCTCCCACATATTCTATGAAGATCTTTATCGGTCAGACCGCATAACAACATATGTTGTTCCCTTTGTCATCGGTATGTTACTTGCCCGAGATTCGATCGTCGGTATCTCAATACCTAGTTCAATCTCGTTACCGTCAAGTCTCTTTACTCGTTTCACAATACATCATCTCGCAACTAACTCATTAGTTGCAATGCTTGCAAGGCTTATGTGATGTGCATTACCGAGAGGGCCCAGAGATACCTCTCCGACAATCGGAGTGACAAATCCTAATCTCGAAATACGCCAACCCAACATTTACCTTTGGAGACACCTGTAGAGCTCCTTTATAATCACCCAGTTACGTTGTGACGTTTGGTAGCACACAAAGTGTTCCTCCGGTAAACGGGAGTTGCATAATCTCATAGTCATAGGAACATGTATAAGTCATGAAGAAAGCAATAGCAACATACTAAACGATCGGGTGCTAAGCTAATGGAATGCGTCATGTCAATCACATCATTCTCCTAATAATGTGATCCCATTAATCAAATGACAACACATGTCTATGGTTAGGAAACATAACCATCTTTGATTAACGAGCTAGTCAAGTAGAGGCATACTAGTGACATTTAGTTTGTCTATGTATTCACACAAGTATTATGTTTCGGGATAATATAAGTCTAGCATGAATAATAAACATTTATCATGATATAAGGAAATAAGATAATAACATTATTATTGCCTCTAGGGCATATTTCCTGCATGTACATCCATGACAAATTTATGACAGAATCAAGATAGTCATACCTGTGCTGTCGTAGAAGTGTTCCATGACATTACCAAAATTATCATCACGGAAGTGTCCACTTCCATGACGATAAATCGCGCGTCACAGAAGTGCTTTTGTCAAGGGTGACCGACACGTGGCATCCACCGTAACGGAACGCTGTTAAGCTCTCAGGTCGGGTTTTGGATCCAATAATCCATTAACAGCACCGACCAATGGGGATTTTCCATGTGTAAAATCATCATTGGCTAGAGGAAACACGTGTCGGCTCATCGTTGGGACAGATGTCATCCACTCATTGGACAGGAGGCGCCTATGATAGGTCGACACGTGGCACGGCCCAACAGTGGCCCATTCCGGTGAAAAAGGCCAACCCAGTAAAAATTAGCAGGCCGGCCCATATAAGGCCTACTTGTGTCAGGTCCATTTAAGCCCACGGCCCATAGGAGATGTGCCAATTCGGCCCGTTAAAGATTTGACACCATTGCGGCCCATCATCAGTTCGAGCCCGTTAACAGCCCACTATATATTTGGGCTTAATATCGGCCCGATGAGATTTCGGCCTGTTAACGGCCCATTTAATGGATAGGCCAATTTTCAGGATGTACATCTTTCAGCCTTTTAGTGACCCATTTAAATGTTGGGCTAATTTCCGGCCCGGTGTGTCTTTCAGCCTGTTGACGGCCCATAAATCTGATGGGCCATTTGTAGTCGGACCTGATTTTCGGCCTTTTAGCGGCCCATTTAAGTGTTGGGCCAATTTCTGGCCCGGTGTCACTTTCAGCCTGTTGACGGCCCATAAATCAGTTGGACCAATTGTATTTGGACCTGAGTTTTGGCCTTTTAGCGACCCATTTAAGTGTTGGGCCAATTCCCGGCCCTGTGTGCCTTTCGGCCTGTTAACGGACCATAAATGAGTTGGGCCATTTGTAGTCGGACCTTAATTTTAGCCTCTTAATGGCCCATGCTCTTCATGGTCCAATACCAGCCCAGTTTCTCTTTCGGCCTGCTAAAGGCCCACAACACAGTTGGGTCATTTACAATACGACCTGACTTTCGGCCTCTTAGCGGCCCATGCTCTTCATGGTCCAATACAAGCCCATTGTCTCTTTCGGCCTGCTAAAGGCCTACAGTATAGTTGTGCCATATGTAGCCCAAACTTAGTAACGGCCTATTAACGGCCCGTGAAATAAATTGGTGCCAACTGTTGCCCGCTTCGATGTCGGCTTATTAACGACCCGGGAGGTAAGAGGGCCGATCATTAACTTTCGGCCTAGTAACGGCCCATTAACTTAATGGGCCCACTAAAGTTCTTTCATGTCTTTAGGCCAAATTAGATAATTTGAGCCCATTACGACGAGCAAAGGTACGGCATATAGGGAATAACATTGCACATCCAGAATATATTACAGGAAATTACATCCACTGGGCAATCAAAGATTGATGCCAAAGCAAATAAATGAGCAGAACCTAACCATCTACAACATCACAATCTGCAACCTCAGCACAGATGATGCCCATAAGCATGTGGGCAAGTTCTTGCTGCTTTGCCATACTGTCTCTGGAAACATTGATCAGTTGTTGTGTCGCACGACTCTGCACCTCTGATTCATCCACCATTTCCATCATTGCTTCAGCCATTAATTGGTTCACAAACATACATCTATTCCGCCACATTCGAGATAGAGGATATTGAACAGATTCAGATGGCGATTTTGGCAGGCTTGTATTATTGATAGTGGAGAGTGTCTTGACCACTACATCATAACATAAATTAGGACGGGAACCAAATAGATTAATCATGAGTTATTGCCATATTACCTGGCCTAGATTTACTGGAAAGAAACAATGGGGTTGCCTTGCTCTTTCAGAGTTTATCTTCTTATCTTCAGCAGCCTGCACAAAATTAACACACTAGCATTGCTATCATTGGCCAAGTCAGATAATAGGAAAGCAACATTGACACAACAAACGTTTGGGCAACTAGCCTACACCAAATTAACACAATATGGCACAGCTATCATCAGCCAGGTAAGGTAATATGAAAGCAACATTGACACAATGAATGAATGGGCAACCAGAGAAGCACTACAATTCAGTAATGTGCGTGATATGAGATAGCACATTCATGCAGCTCAGTACGCAAAACTACCAGGCAGTTTTCCTTACAAAAATCAACATTGGCGCCTTTAACATTTTGCTACAACTAATTTTAGATCAGATAAAGGTTAGATTCAGGCCGATTAACAAAATACATGCTGATGTAAAAATATAGTGATATACAACAGGTACTTACATCAGCACTGGAGCACACAGAATTCCCGCAAGATATTTTCCTCGAATACGATCCCAATGGAAGAAGTATTGTATCGTCTAACCTTATTTTCTAAAAGAGAGACGGGCAAGAAACATGTAGAAAATATGATCAGAATGCTATAAAATTTCATGATGCGAGGATACGCACACGCTTCTTAGAATGTAGTTGCATTCTTTTGCTGGACTGGAGCGGACTAGTTCTTTGGACACTGGAATCTGCTTATTATCAGTGGGAGTTGGGTTTCTCTGTGCTGGAGCAGTATCTATGAAAAATGGAGTAGGTTTATTATCTCCTAGCGTTTGGATCTTTTGCAAAGACCTGGTTTGTAACCCTTCATATTCTAACATAGCCATCTTCCCCTTGCATGCCTTATATAGAAGAATGGTGATTCAGTTATAAAACATGCTACAGCAGAGATGGAATAGGTACTGAAGAATAGAAAGGCATGACATATTGACATGTATTCACTCCATCCGGAAATAAATGGATGGGTCTAGGCATATTTCAGTTCTAGATACATCTAGTTTTATCCATTTCTACGACATTTATTCCGGATGGAGGGAGTATGATGTAAGAGCTAGGGATATGACAGGACAACACAGTAAAAAAACACTGAAAACCCACTTCAGAACCAAAGTATTCAAACCCACTGATATGAGATAGTACACTCATGCAGCTCAGGATGCAAAACTACCAGGCAGTTTTCCTTGCAAAAATCAACATTGTGGCCTTTAATCATACATTTTTCTACAACTAAATTTAGATCAGATAAAGGTTGGATTCACGTCGATTAAGAAAATACATGCTGATGTAAAAATATAGTGATATACAATAGGTTCTTACATCTACATTGGAGTACAGAGAATTCCTGCAAGAATCTTTCCTCATAAATGATACCATTGCAGAAAATCTTCTGTCTGTTAAGCTTATTTTCTAAAAGAGAGATGGGTAAGAAACATGTAGAAAATATGATCAGCATGCTATAAAATTTCATGATGCAAGGATACGCACACGCTTCTTAGAATTGAGTTGACATATTTTTCCTGGACTGGAGCGGACTAGTTCTTTGGCCACTGTAATATGCTTATTATCAGTAGGAGTTGTGTTTCTCTATGTTGGGGCAGTATCTATAAAAACTGGAGTTGGTTTATTATCTCCTGGCGTTTGGATCTTTTGCAAAGGCCTTGTTTGTAACCCTTCAGATTCTAACATAGTCGTCTTCCCCTTGCATGCCTTGTATAGAAGAATGGTGCTTTAATTATAAAACATGCTGCAACAGAGAGTTGGAATAGGTACTGAAGAATAGAAAGGCATGACATATTGACATGTATTCCCTCCATCCGGAAAAAAATGGATGGGTCTAGGCATATTTCAGTTCTAGATACATCTTTTTTATCCATTTCGGCAACATGTAATCCAGACGGAGGGAGTATGGTGTAAGAGCTAGGGATACGACAGGACAACACAGCAAAAAACACTAGTTGAATGTAAAACTGTATGCTAGCGGAATACGTACAGAAATAACTAAGGCAACATACACGTGTATGATTGGGAAAATAAGATGGCATTGCAACAGAGCACTAGAACAACACTTCAATGTAAAAAACATGGTATGGTAGACAGATGAAGTACATACTGATGAATAACAATGCATACGATATTCAGAAGCATGATGTCCAAATTAAGCAGATGGCATTGCGATAGAGTAGAATGACAGTACTTGAATTTGAAAACATGTTATCATGAATGGAATAGGTACTGAAAAACAGGAAGGCATGACATATTTACATGCATGATCAGCATGCTAAGCACATGGCATTGCAACTGAGTAGATACACACCAGGACATTATATGCATGTTGTACGCATATCATAGGCCAAGTTAGAGCAAGGACCTTGTGGGGTGAAGAGGATTCATCATCTTTCTGCAAGTCTTCTGAAGAACTGCCTTTACATGTTCCATCATATTGGGTATCATTGACATCAAGTTTATTGGCCTTTACATTGCTCCGTGAGGTTCTTGTGGATATATTAGTATGTGCAATTATATCTGACATGCATGGAAGACAACTAGTAGTTAGATTTATGTAATGAGTGCCTATAGGAGACGACATAAATAGTAGGACTGGGGTTAACTAGCAACAACATATCTCATAAACTAAAGGGAGAACACAAATGAAAGCTATAGAATATGTATCGTTTGTACTCGAGATTAACTAGATGGCACACAAAAGTATTAAAGAACAACATAGGAAATACTAGAAGTGGTATAATACTATAATCACCAGCCTGTGGGATAGCATTGGCTGATGGATGCTAACTATGGAACAGTGTTACCTAGAGAACAAGTATCTTAGCTGAACTATGGAACAACGTTAACTCCTGACCAAGACTCGTAAGAGATCAGCATGAATATACAGTGAAATGTGATGATCTATTTTCCATGCTTAGATGAATAACAAAGCCATAAATGTTGCACACAAGTAAGATGAGGGTACAACCTATTTGGCTGCCATCCATAGGAGTGAGCATCATGTGCTGACTTGTCGATGACCCTGCAGTTGTTGTGGATGTGCATGTCGGGCACGCGCATTCGATGCAGGGAACTGTTGAGTGGGGACTATAGCTCCCTTCTGGTGTATGCTTCCCTTGTTGGAGCAGCTGCGGTGAGTCGGAAGACGGTGTGTCTGAAGATGCAGATAACGCATAATGTTAAGAGAGACATATCTCTTTGATCTAAAGAAATACACCAAGAGATCAACAGCAGGGTACGAGAGTGGTCACACGTCTGTTGACTGAAGACTAAATTGGGGTCACACGATTTTATTTTATTTTGGTACTGTCCGATCTATGCCGGATGGCTGGCCGTCTTATGCCTCCCGGCTGACACTATTTGGAATCTTCCCCGAAGAGCCAGCGACCAATGGAAGAGCAGCCTGCCTCCGCCGTCCATGGCCCCGGCCAAAACCCCGCTCCCCACCCCACCACACTGCCGTGGTTGCGTCGCCCCCGGCGGCGGCAGTACCTTCAACCCACGCAACTCTAAAAGATAGCCATTTAAGTGCTGCTTTCGCGGTGAACTTTGCGGCCCCGCACCCTTACCTTAGACACCAGCCAACCGGCAGCCTAGGAGCTCCGCCGCCTTGAGGGGTGCTGCTTCCCATTGCAAATCAATTGGCCCAGAATAAAAATTCAGATAATTGACGCCTAAATAAAGTGATTTGAGATGAGGGTGCGACCTATCTGGCGGCATGGTGAAGTAGGCAGGTCCAGCTGCCGAGTCGGTGAGGCCGGCGCAGTTGCGGTGGCGACCGGCGGCAGGGAAAGAGCAATGTCACGACGGTCGACGGCTACGCCGAAGCAGCGCCAGGACTCTGGACGGATCCGAAGTTGGAGCCGCTCCGGCGCCGTGAACAACGGCGGGGGTGAATCGGCTCTGGTACGGTTCACGCGGCCGTCGTCGAGGCAGCACCAGCAGCATGGAGTAAGAGGCACACGGCCCAGTGCATGACGGCAAATGGACAGCGTCTCCGGCATTAGGGAGGAGGGCGGCTATGAAATTGGTGCGGTGGGGGAGCCATGGAGGTGAGGCTGAGGTTTCGCGGCTCGGGAGAAGGGAGCTTCCCGGGGAGAAGGTGATTTGGCGCCCACGAGGTATGAATGGGGGCAGGCGGGGGAAATTAGGAGGGGAGTGGAACCATGTCTTACGGACGCATTTGTCTGAAATGTGAAGGGGGAGTTACAGTTCTACCCTTTCCTATAGGCTTCTCGGCTTGGGTCTGTGTACTGAGGGTCGGGGATAGTAGAGTAACTTTGCTTCTCTGGGCGGGAGCGATTTCGGGCGAGGGCGTGTTTTGAACTATAGTGGGTGCGAGCGATTTCGGGCGAGGAGAGCGTGTTTTGAAATAGTGGGCGCGAGCTATCTCGGGCGAGGAGAGCGTGTTTTGCCGACCATGGTTTATGAATTATTCGGCACATGTCATTTCGGCCGAGGAGAAGGCGCGCTTGGATGAAGTTATGAACCTACTCTCGATGTACAACGGGCCAATTGATGCGTGTCCCACATAGGACGGTAATTTCACGTCTCCCATTTATTTGCTCGGGCGAATTCCACCGAGCAGAGAGAATGTTTAACGGTTCATTCAACTTTTGGGAGAACGAGCATCCACGTCTACCTTACCAAGTCGATTTGGATCAAATTTTGAAATATTAGCTTGCCACTTCTTTTTTAGATGGAGAGATGATGCTCGGGAGTAATGTGTTTTTACATGCTCGTTGGTAGCGATTTACTATATGACAAATAGTTGACCCACTCAAAAATGCGAATCAAACCCAAAATGAAATATCTCGATTCAATGAAATAGCACGTTCAGTAGGTCAAAATAGTGAACTAAATCCAAAATTGAACACCTCAATCGAGTAGCATGTTGTACAGTATTATAGTACTCCATGAACATGTTGAAAGTCAAATTAATGAACTTGTTTGATATACGCATATATCCGTTCATGTGTGGATTGCAGACAACATGTTCTCCAATTTAAATATTTGAATGCAAGTTTATATCGAAACATGGTTTATATCGGTCTTTGATGCATAAAACGCGACCTCCCCCTCTCCCGGACTCCTGTTCTCTCTCTCTCTCTCTCTCCGACAATCTTCAATTCTGTCGCACGCATCCGACACAAAAACCTTGTTCGTCCCTCTCCCTTTCTCTCCATCTCTCTCTTTCTCTCTTTGTGTGTGTGTGTGGGGGGGGGGGTCTTTCTAGTTCGCATGCATATATACACCATCTATAGGTCTCTCTCGCACACTATGTATGATACTCTAGCTAGTCCAAGCTAGATATCTTGGGTGCACTCATTGTACGCACACAGATTCCTTGGCTCTTTGCCTATAACTCTCTCACGCACCACTATGTCGTCTCGGAGCTCTTCCCGCCCTCTCTCAAACTCTCCATCCACCTGGGTCACACATACACATGCATATCTCACTCGCACTCGATAGGCCCATCTAAAACTCTATCTCCCCCTCGTTCTCTCTCCATCTCACACGTGCACACACACAATCTCATGCCCAGCTAGCCAAGTATGATGGTCTCTCACTCAATTGTAGGCACACACAGTCCCCCTATATGTATATGACTAGCTAATCTTAGTCTCCATCACCAACATGTGCATGGTCTATCTCGATTTCTCTCGGGGCATCTTTCTATCGCGCACGCATTCCCTTGATCTCCCACCCATATAGTCCCCTCACGATCTCGACGGGATCTCTCTATCACAAACACACCCTCTCTCCCTCCCCATGCGTCCATGCCATCCATGTGTCCCTCTCGACCTTTGTTCCTTGTTAGACACACCTCTATTGGACATGTGCTACAGGGGTGTCTCTCTCAGTTGCAAACAATCACACATTAGCTATCTTCGTGTATCTCCTCGCCTCGCTTTTCTATCTTGGAGATCATGCGTGATATGTTCGCATAAGAAACAAAAAACACACACTCTCTCTAATTTATCATTTGTTGTCACTTTATCTTTCACACACATACTCTTTTTGCACACTTACTCATTCTCCTTCACACGCACTTGATCTATCTCGACCGAGGCACTCTCCTCGGTCCATAGCATATAGATTTATTGAAAAGTCAAGCATCACAAAGTTTGACCATGTACGTGGAGAAAAAGAATTACATCTAGTACGGCAAACATATACCATTAGATTCACCATGATATGTAGTTTTGTATGATGTATCTTTCGTATTGTAGATATAAATAACATTTGCGTAAACCTGATCAAAGTTTGACTTCTAAAAAATTTACATGCACCGCATTATCGAGCGGATGGAATATCTCTTTCCCCCTCTCAGCTATCTAACGCACCACTCAGCCTTATCGGGGCTCCTCAATCTCTCTCAAACTTTATTGGTCAATTCGGTTCGTGACCTGACCCTCATGCCTTGATGGCCGGTACTGCCTGGTGTGGACGTGAGATGTAAAATATTTCTGCCTAGCTAGGCTTGTGTAGTGCTGAAGCGTTTGGTTCATGCCTGGGCCAGGCAAAGCATCAACATCCCATCAATCAATCCATGCATCAATTATTTAATGCTAATATCCATCCATGTTGCTGTTAGCCTCGTGGCCACACGACCAGGCACGACCAGGCGTTCGAAATCGGTCGCCTAGGCCAGGCTACTTGCAATGTCTGGAGTTCAGCTAGGATAATTAAAGTGCAAGGGAACCCAGGCCAGGCGGGCTTTCTTTTTCACAGGGTAGCAACCAAACAAGCGTGCATGAAATCTAGCCACAACCCCAGACCAGTCAAAAGATGCTCAGGACGCAAGCCAAACTGGCCTTATATCTCCCTGGTTCACACATACACATGTCTCGCTCGCGCTATACATATAGACCCATCCAACACTCTTCGCCCTTGTTCTCTCTCCATGTGACACACACCCCCTAAGTACCATAATCCCTCAATCCATCATAGGCGCAAGCACTCCCCCCCTCCTAAGTATGATTATCTCTTACTAGCCAACAGGAGCACACGTATTGTCTCCTTCCATCCATACGTCTATCTCGATATCTCTCGGGGCATCTTCTATCGCGCACACACCTTGTCACTCGATCTCCCACCCATGTAGTCCCATCATGATCTCCAGGGGATCTCTCTATGGCAAACATACACTCTCTCCTCCCCATGTCTGCATTTTCTCTGTACGTCTCTCTCGACCTCTCTCCCTTGTTTGTTAGATCCCTCTTGGCCACGTGCTAGGGTCTTGCTCTCTCGGTTCCAAACAACCACACACTATCTCCTCACCTTACCTCCGTTGTCGAAGATGCATGTGTGATATGTTTGCATAAGACACGCACGCTTTTTCTCTACTTTTATCGTGTGTTGTCCATGTCTCTTTCACACACGCACACACTTTTTTCACTCACTCACTCCCTCACTCACTCTCTCTCTCTCTCTTGTTAGGGACTCTGTCACGTCCATAAGCATATGGATGTTTTGAAAAGTCAAACCTCAGAAACGTTTGACCAGGTATATGTGGAGAAAAAGATTTACATCTGGAACGATCATTAGATTCATCACAACATGTACTTACTTCATACTATCATTTATCTTTGGTATTGTAGATATAAGTAATTCCTTTATAAACTTGGTCAAAGTTTCAAAAGTTTGACTTAAAAAAATGTTGGAACTACATTATCGAACGAAGGGAGTAGCTCTTTCTCTCTCTCTTTGCTATCTCTCACGGGCCTCCCCTCTCACTCGAACTCTCTATACCGACGGATTATACGCTCACTGTGTCAGCGTATAGTTTTGTATATTGTTTAGTTGACCGGTCAACCAATCCACATGCTGCCTTGTCAGCTCGTGTTCTGTATCTTCGTGTGCTGGCCCATGTGGCAGTGGGTGAAAATAAGTAAACTAGAGGCCCATCTGACACGCGGTGAAGTAAACAAAGTTGAAACCACTCGGGGTAGCACCCTGCACGCTAGTAAATTGAGGGCGCATTGAGGACAAACTTCTTGCGTGTGAAGGACACACTCGCGCACAATTCACCACTGCGCGGCCGCATGCACAGAAGGACGCACTCGCGCACACCCAGCACAAAACACACACCAGCACACGTGTACACCAGCGTCGCCGCCGGTTGAGATGGACGGCGAGGCAGCCAACAAGCGGAGGCGGCTCGAGCCAAAACCGCATCCGGCGAGCCTGGACTTCATCAGCAGCCTCCCCGACGACACGCTGCTCGTCATCATCGGCCTCCTCCCCACCAAATCTGCCGCGCGGACCGCCCTGCTCTCCCGGCGGTGGCGCCCCCTCTGGCGCTGCGTCCCCCTCAACCTCACCGTCGCCAGCCAGCCAACCCTATCGTATGAGCGAATGATATTGGTACCTCTTGATGACATGTCAATCTTATGCAGCCAGCTGCTCTAATATGTTCTCTTCTTTTGTAGATAAAAAAGACCCGAAAGTGAAAAATGTGCTGCACTATAACAATCTCATCGAATGCCTTGATCTCCATCTTACAAAAATTGATTTGATCGACCACCGAGGCAGCACATCTGAGATTAAAGTGGCCAGGTTCTTTGTTCTGGAGGCAAGTGTGCTCAAGGTAATGAGGTTTGGCATTCTCTGGCACAACAATGAATGGCATGCTGATCACCGCAAGCGTCTAAGCCTAAATGACAAAGTCTCCGCAGATGCTGAATTTGTTTTTGAAACATCAAGTGAACAGAGACTCGAAAACTTATTTGCCCATTAGTGACTTGTCAGGGCGGTGGATTTTAGTTTGTACGATAATGCTGCATCCACCTAAAGTAACGAAAGTTCTTACGTAAACTTCCTACTAATTCCCTCTTCGTAGGTGCAGCATTACGCCTAACATTTCTAATATCAGTTTGAAACTTGTAATATTGCCGTGTCCTATTCCTACGTTTTCACAATTCTGCGAATCAAATAGGTCCTGAGTTGGTGATGATGTTGTGCCTCCCATCTTTCACCAATAGCTGTCGGATCTAGATCTGACGCATACAAACCAAGCTTCTCCATTTTTGCAAAAAGATGCCCGCACTTGTTCCCTATTTACAAACAACTCCTTTTCTCTCACAATCAGCCTCATCTCCTCCCCACCACATCTAGGAGTAGAAGGCCGTGGAAAAATCTAGCGCGATGGCCGCTGCCGGAGCTGTCCACCCCCAATCTTGGTGTTTCGTGCAATGCACGGGCATCTACGCATGGGAAATTATGTCGAACAGGGCTAGTTGTAAGCAGGCTAGCTCTACAGCCATGATGATAGTGACTGCAGACAGTGAGGCTGACTATGGTATGCCGAACACGGCCCCTATACTCAGGTGTCATCTCCGGCGCAGGGTCTTGTCACTTCACTGTGAGGAGCAACACGTAATAATTTGACCAATGGATATTCACTGTGAGGAACTGCCTTTGGGTGAATGACACGTGGCCCCAGGGGGTGGCTGGCCCACCTATCATATAGCCAAAGGCAGGTGCAGTAGAGGGCCGAGGAGTAGTACGAAATCCTACGCACCTACGCACGCTAACCTAGGGCTGAGCGATCACTCGAATCGCAAGATTAGTTGACTAGAAGCTACACCAGACCCATGGAGGCGATGAGCACGAGCATCAGCCGGCTGTGCCAGATGGTCCACGATGCCGGCCTGTGGCCCGGCACCGAGGAACGTCTCCAGGTAGTATTGCTTGAGGCCGCCAGGGCTAGGGGCTGCTTGGACGACAACTTTGTCTCCTTATTCGACGAGGTCCTCACCGGTTTCCTCGACAAGTTCATCGTCGTCAAGAAGCTTGCGGACGACTTTGACGTAAGCCTCCATCCAACGCGCCCAGGCTCTGCGATGCCCGCCACCCTCAACGGCCACTATGGTAACAACCTCTTCGACGCACTGGTGGCCCTGCGACTGCCCGCTGTCGCACCGGAGAATGTCCACCTCGAGGTCGCACTCGCCACGCAGCGCCTGGCACAGTAAGAAACCATCGACATAATCACCCACGTCTACGCGCAAATCATCCACAAGTACTACTACATGCAAGAGGAGGACGATAGGACACTGGCCTTCTTGGAGCGCAGGGCAACCTTGGACGACACTGTTCAGAAGCACGTTCAGCTCGCCGCCAACGCTGCTGCTCCTCACATGTCGCTTGGTGACCCGACGCACTAGGGCGTGAGGATGTCGTTGAACGTTGATGGATCCGTATGTATTTTTATCTTTCCGTCAAATCCATGTAGTAGTATATGATACTACAGTAATTATCTTACCTTTCGCATCAACTTCATAATTTTCGTACGTACTCCGTGCATGAACGGCGCCAGAACCAAACTTCTCATTACTCTAGGCAAAATCGTTATTTTCTATCTATCGGTCGCGCCATGGAGCAGAACCAAATTTTACAAGTTACGAGTTCAAAAGGAAAAGCCAGTCGTGTTCGCGTCGCACCCCCACACGGTTGGTCCGGCACGCCGCTCAAGCGGGAATGCGTGCGATGTTGCATTTTCACTTACAAGTGGGACCGCAGTTGAGCAAACCGACTATCGGCAAACCCCCACCCCGCCCACTGCGCGATGGCTAAGAAAATAGGAGGGAGAAGAGATGGCTATAGCACGGACTCCAAGAAAATTGGTGTCGGATGGGACTCGTGTGGGTGGCGTGTGCTGTACTGCTAGACGTGAATGCTAGTTATGGCCCATGCCACCCCACTATATCGAGCCTATATCGAGGTACGTAGAAAAAATTTCCTGTAGTATGTGCTCAGCCCTCCTCTATCTCTCTTCTCAGCCAGCCAGCGGACGCGCGGAGCCCATCGTCTGTTTGCTCACATGCGGCCCCACATGTCAGTGAAAACACAAGAGGACCCACTGAACTTGCACATCTTTCACCTCGACGTGTTGGTGATGAAAAACAAATCCAATAAAGATCTTCGATGGCCACTTTTGGAGTTACTCAAGAGTAGTAAGATTCTATTTATAGTTTAACCCAAGATGCACATCTCGCGGCTTCAACTACCACTCTATTTTATTTCATGACACAACCTGGATGCTGGATGTCCCACATGTCGGCAAAAGGAGGAAGAACCCGACCAAATCTTCGGTTCTGCTCTCGGATTAGACTAGTTGTCAAAATTATTGTGTACTCCCTCCGTTCCAAAATACTTGACTTCCATTTGTCCAAAAATGGATGTACCTATATACTAAGACATGTCTAGATACATATATATTTTGACAAATAGAAGGCATGTATTATGCAACGGAGGGAGTAGAATGGATGCAAGTTTTTGTATTGGGAAGAAGAGTACATCCATATATTGATAGAGCGCAATTTAGTAGATGTTCTATCACTTTTAGCTAGCACAGAGGCTAGAGATGATATTAGTGCACTTGTTGATACTCCTACTAGAATAGAGGCTAGACATGAGACTAGATGCGAGGAAGCAACGTCTACTTCTTTAAACTCGAAGAAGAAAGAAGCACGCAAGATCGAGCCTCCGCAGATCAACAATAAATGCATCGAGAAGGCACTAATCCAACTTACAGGAGTAGTAAAATGTATTCTTGTGGTTCTTGTTTTCTTTGGTCTTGGTTTTCTAGTCAAAATTATCGTTGGAGTTCGTGCAAAACGGAGGTGCGTTTGGGGTCATGCGTTGGAGTTGGCCTTACAAGTGGGACCACAGTTAAGGAAACCGACTATCGGCAAACCCCCACCTCACCCGCCGCGCGATGGCTGAAGTTAGAGAAATGACGAGGTTGAAGAGATTGCTCTAGCGCAGACTCCAAGAAATAATATGGTGTCAGATGGATGTCGTGGTGGTGGCGTGTGTCGTACTCCTGGACGTGAATGCTTGTTCTGGCCCATGCCACCCTACTACTCCTACTACTTACTCCTACTATATAGTACTAGTATCGAGGATTCGAGGTGCTGGTTACATACAACGAACACATTAACATATGGCTACAGTAAAAACACCCGCCCGATTCGCGAAGCATGTGAAGCTAGTACAAATAGTGTACTACTATTGTTGATTGGCCTCATCCGATAACCTGTTGCAATGCACGTACAATTATGTATTCGGAAAATAATTTTTTTGCCTCATTGCACCACTCACTCAGAGAAGCGACTCGAAAGCCATTCATAAATTTAGTAAGTTTATCACAGGCATATCATTTTATTACATACAACAGGTCATCAACCCACATCGACAACGAGGATACATTATAAATACTAAAGTTTTCACCACACAACAAATAACAAGCAATGAAATGAACTTCAACTCAACCATTCCTCGGCGTTGGAAATGCTTGCTTTGAACCACAAGTGATTCTCTAGGACGGGCCATCGATTGTCGATCTGGAAACCAACGCAGGATTGATCATCCAGGCTGAAGCGGCCTACTATATCCCTACCAGGGTAGGGAACCACACAAATGTCCAAGGTATAGACACAGTTGCTTCTCATAAATGTGTCAACAACAGTTGGACCGCCTTTCACCATCATCGGATAGTTTTGTCCAAGGAAGAGCGAGTTTTCTCCAAGACTATCAATTCTGTACCAGGGAGAAGGAGTTGGCGCTAGCACACTAGTATCCATCCCGAATACCATGGGTGTTGGAATAGGTCCGGAGAGTGCGACCATAGGAGACACCTGCTTCCTTAGCAGTAACATCATCAGTGGGCTGTATACACACAAGAAGAGGTGATCCATCGGAATTAGTTGCCAGGCGCCACAGAGTATATGGGCGCTGCTCGTCCTCATGCTCGTGATCATCACCATTGTCATCTCCTCCTTGGTTATAAATTTTTTCAAGTATAGGTGGTGGGATGTTCACAGGACCTTGGAAACACAAGAAGAAGGTTAATTAGTAAAGGGAAACTTGCTAACCCACATGCATGTGGATGAAACAATTATAATTACGGTGGAAGAGAAACGTACCGAAACTATGAGGATGCCATGCAAAAACAGTGCCACGAGTGGTGGCAGCAAACACAAGGCCCTCGTATTGAATTGCATCACAGTACTCATCCGTGTACAGAAACTGATTTTTGAGCAATATCCATCGAGTGAAACCATCAAGGACGACAACAAGCTTGTCGAAGATAGCAACAACATCATAGTTGCTGTAATACCAAGAGCGGTTGGGAACTCGACAAATTGCTATCTTCCGTAGGATACAGTCACCATGATCGTATTTGAACGTGCGTACATTACCGGTGTGCTCAACCTTTGGGCAGTGTGCTAAGATTTCTGGAAGTGGAACCCGGTGACGAGTGTACACATTCACAAGTTCCCACTCGCAGTTGGACTCAATGTAAACAACCCAATCTCCATTTGCGCCCGCCCAAGCCTTGCCCTCAAGCGATGGCATCTTAACATCATACGTATCATTATCAAGCGGCATCAACTTGCACAGGGCGAGGCCTCCATCGTGCTGGCGCCAGTCATCATCAGGGTCATGGCGACGAAGATAGGGGAGATCAAACCGCTCCTTGACTCTTGGGTTCTTTGTAATGATGTTATTAGTTGAGTCGAGAATGGGCTTGAACGAACCTGCCATGCTAGCCGAGGTGATGACGTCGCACCGATCAATGAGTTCCTCCACCACGTCATCTTTCAGATCGGGGCAAGAATAACGGGGTCATTTCCGGCCTGTTCCCTCCATGGAGAAGACGATCGAACAATGGCAGAAGAAAGGGTGAAGGGCTGAAGGAAAACGGAGGAGGGAGAGGAAGAGCGTGCGACAGCAGTTCCAAATCGAGAGGGGAAGGCGAAGAGTCGGTGGACGGTTGCGAGTTTGCCACGGTTCACGAAGAGGCGCCCCGGCCTACACTTCCGTTCGGAAATACTCCTACTACTCGCCATCGTCTCACTGATATGTTGGAACGGGACCACATGTCAACGAAACATGGTGTGTAATTTCTTGTGCAAAATGCGATCTGGCCGCGTTGGCCCGAGGTGCCGCATTAGTTATCGACCTTTATTTTTTAATGGCGTGCCGATCAGTTTTGAAGCACGACTAACTGGTACTGTACGCAGAGAAAATATAAACTACTCTACCACTACTCCACCTCCAGTACTAGTAGTATACAAAAGATATATAGGCTGGAGCTTGAGCGCTTTCTTGCTAAGGGCTGCCCACTTGCTTCTCACACTACCACCCTCTCTCCAGATCTAAAAAAGACGGCCCCTCTCTCCCTCCTCATCGGTGGTCATAGATCCGCCGGGGAATAAAAGGACGTGCAGCGTTGACGCACTCGTCATCGGCGAGCAAGGTCACGCACTGACGACAAGGCCGTCCTCTCAGACCTAGCGCCCGCGCGGGATGGTCTCCGTCCCCAAGCTCGCTGGCATAGTGTGTGCGGAGGACAACGACCACGAGCGAAGCCACTTCCCGCCGACCCTCAGGTATGCTACCTCTTTTCGAACCATAACCTTGTTCTATTACCCCATGTGCCACGTCGTTGCATGTGGATCTTTTTCCACTCCACCATCTTCCCAATTTGCTATCCTCTGCTCTACTGGCCACGCAGACGAAAACCATAATTTGCACTATTAAAGGAAACCCTACTTCATGCAGACTAATCCATGTCTGGGTTAAATAAGGAAAGGAAGGGAGACCGTACTGTCCAAGAGAGTAGGCATCGAACCCGCATCTAGGTTGAAAAGGGGAAAATCAGTAGCTAAGGAACAAGTCTCGTGTCTCTTGGTTGAAGAAGGGTAGAAAGGCATGACACCGCAATAGAGAATGACCAGGTCGATCGGTTTGTTGTCCTCGCATAGGTTGATCGCTTGTATTGATTTCACCTCTCCCATCACTGTGAACATGGATATCCTTGGTCTGATGAAGAATAGGTGCTATATTTCTGCTCTGAACCAGCAAATCAATTCAATATGAAATTGTCCAGGGCAAAACATAACTGTATCAGATTGTCCAGTGCAGAACATGACAGATGCTAAGCAGAAGAGACATGTTTAAAGCGAAAATACAAGGTGTGGTATATGTTTACTAGCTGCTTGATATTTATGCAGACAGAGATGTCTGTCCGTTGCTATTTGGCAAACAAACAAAGTGTCCGCAATTTTGGTTGAACTGCACAAGAGAATAGTATAGTCACTGCATGCAGTGCCATTTGAAAATAGACACAAAAAGATTGGATAGTCACTTCATGGACTACAGAAAAGTAGTATTGTACTATTTATTGGCCAACACTAGGTGCTTCATTGCTTTGGTATGATTATACAATGGGCATCATTTTGCCTAAGTTAAAGTTTTTATTCCAAAAATAGTCTCGCGTGTGATCGAGAGAAGACCAAATCATATTGCAGTGGATGTTCCTGCATCATGTGTGGTTCATTCTCATGGTTCCAGCTATTGGTGAAACCACTTACGTTTGCAAGAGGAATTGTAGACTTCACAAACAAATTTGTCTTTCAGTCTGTACTAAATGTTGGCCAAGAGAAGCATCCATGTTAGTAGGAAGAGCAAATGTTTTTTTCTAGATCTCTGCTTTTGGAGCTACATATTTGTATATGATCCATGAATCATTGAGATGCATTAACATCTTGATATTATGTATGGGTATCGTACTAGTTAGTTTTCATTGCGACGCGAGATCCAAAGTGGCTGATCTTTGCTTTTGGAGCTACATATTTGTATATGATCTGTGAATCATTGAGATGCATTAACAATTACTTATTTCTGTTCGCTCAGTGTTCACAAGTTACTGATTGATCACTAGCTAGCCTACAAATGCGCTCCTGGTAGTTTTATTTGCGAGGCAAGATGCAAAGTGGCAGTTTTTTGAATAAAAATGCCTACCTCTAAAGAAACTGATAGGCTACACTATCGATCCTACACGGATAAAAATGCCTACCTTTGAAGAAACTGACAAGCTACACTATCGATCCTACATGGATAAATAGCGGATCACACACGTACTACCTCCTTTCCGGTTTGCAGGGCTCAATTCAAGAAATGACCTACTCGATCCTACACGAATAAATAGCGGATCACGCACGTACTAGTACCTCCTTTTCGGTTTGCAGGGCTTAATTCAAACCTCTCACCAACCAAGGTACTCCCTCTGTCCGGGATTTATTAGTCCCGTGAGCAAAGCAGCAAGACCAAGGCATGGCAATAATTAACGGCATGCCGAAGTTTAAGCCTAATTAATTCCAGCGATTTAAGTGGCTGCATGCGTGCCCTCGGCTGCAACTCGTTGCATGCTGCTTCGCGTACTGCCTACGAGCGATTCTGAGTGCCTGCATGTAGCCGGCCATAATTAAGGCAGCTAACTGATGTGAAAAAAGATACGCTTTAAATCCGTGGGATCATTATTGACAAGGAGGGAGATGATTCGAGTGCAGTCATTTGACCGCCATGCCGGCGTGCGACCCAGACGGGATGGGACGGCACAGTCATAATTTCAGTTTCTCTAGTTTTCCACGGCAAGCTAGCGCGCTAAGCCATTATGCATTGAATTCTGATGACCGTCGCGCTACCTTCCGCCTATAAGTACTATTTCCCGGCCTTATCAGGTGCCACCGTGACCCAACTCGCCATATCCTCATAAGCCCCCACCGGCCCGACGTTGCTCGCCACGTCCGCCATTCCCCCGCCCGTCTATTGTAGGCAACGCCGGAGGCGGTCACCGCCGGAACTAGTGTTCAGGTTTTCACCGGAAGGCAGACGGAGGGAGGAGGCATTCTATCTGTCTTTAGATGGCAATGCGGAGATCAAGGAGTTGTTGGAGCGCGACCACATGGCGGAGGAGCAGGAGTTGTTGAGCGCGACCGCCTGGCGGAGGAGCAGCGTATCACCGATTTGCGCCGCCAGCGGGACATGGAGCAGCAGCGCACCGATGCTCTGAGTCGCGAGCAGAGCGCCCGCAACTGGGCCGACTACGTGGAGGCCGGCGCCCGGCAAATAGCCCTGGAGGCTGTTGGACACGCACGCGTTCGCGACGCCGATTTTTACTACCATCTCATCAAGTGGGTTTCCCGCTTGGAAGCCGAAGCTTTGGTGGACCACATCGGCATGGAAAGGGCCAACGCGCGCGAGCAACGCGCCCTATCGCACCTTTGGCAAGTCCGAGGCGAGGTGAAGGATGCCGGTGCCGGCGTTTAGCATGGACAACAAATGGCGGCCGACATCGTCTAGTTAGCTAAGAGTAAGTTAGTACTTGTACGCTACTAGAGTTCACTTGGCTATGATGGTTGTCAACGTGGAAGTTCAGTACTCTATATGTGGATCAGACCTGTTACTTTGCTCTGAATGTTGAACTTTCCGTTTGAACGTATGGAATGGGCTGTTATTTTTTTAAATGGGTAGTATTTGTCCTCCACGGTTTAGAGGCTGACTTGTGGGCCTAGCAAGTTGACGCGCACACAATTAGGAGATGATTGTACGTGGTGAGGATGACAACAAGGACCCGCCAAGGTCATGGCAGTACGCAAGCAAGTGCCTCCTTATTTCAAGCCAATAAAAAATGGCTCCTCCTAGTGGATTTCTGACATCTGGGTCCCATGCCATTGTCAACGTAGTTAATAAACGAGAGAATTGCACAACGAGCGGCTGACACCAGGGACCCAGCAGCTCGCCCAGTTATTTTTGTTTTGGGTTAATTTGATAAATGCCACTCCAAATCTGGTGTATCCGAGAAATGCCACTGCAATTTCTAAACTTTGAAAAATGCCATTTCTAGTGGCATTTTTCGAAGTCTGGAGTGGCATTTTTCAAAGTTTGCAAACTGCAGTGGCGTTTTTCAAAGTTTGCAAAAATTGCAGTGGCATTTTTCAAAGTTTGGAAATTGCAGTGGCATTTTTATGAATCGCCATAACTGGAGTGGCATTTATCTAATTTGTTTTTGAGACAGAAGCAGGGTGTCAACTGGGCTGTGCGGGACACTCTGGCGTGTCTAGACAGCCTTTTCTTTTATGTTTACCACATACCAGCCCAGTAGTTTTTTCTTTCTTTCTGAAAATGGCTAGCCCAGTTTTTTTGTGATTTGTCAAGTAAGTTGCTTTATCAGGCCTGTTGGGCTACAAATCTTTCAAGACGAGGAGAGCTTCATTCGGCTGGCCGAGAAAATGGCCTATCAGTAATGAGAAATGGGCTGTACATTTTTAAAACACATCAAACCGGCAATTATTTTCAAATATCTTTTTTTCATTTCGAGATTTTAAATTGCATTGATTTTTATGCGTGGACAATTTATTGGGTTTTATATTGATATACATTTATTTTAAAAATCAGTTTGAATGTGACTCGAAATTTCGGGATTAAAAACAGCTCAGACCGCACCGACATATGCAAAATTTCGTATAATTTTTTAACCGTGGCCACAATATGGGCTGTAATGCTAACATAAAGAATATGGGCTCCAAAAAAAACCCGTAAGAATTAGCAAATGGGCTGTAAATTATTTGAAATAATGGCAGATGGGCTGTATGCTGTTTTCCATAGATTTGAGGCTTTCCACAGATGGCCTGTATACTGTTGGATGTCCATCCAACGGCCGTCGTGCTTCTTCAATCTCTGCTCTTCCTGCTCCAAACGCTCAAACAAGCGCCGGAGGGACTGCCTGCTCCCTCCTCCCCGTGGCCGACTGTGCTGCCGCGCAGGCCTCACCGCCCCACCATACTCCCATCGCTGGCCTAGCCATCCCTCTACTCACCCACACCTGTTGTTATTCTCCGGCGACGGCAGACGAACCAGTAAACCATCGTACAGTCGTACTCCCCTCCGCATGGGAAACAAAAACAATGGTCGAGTCTTCCCTCCCTCAGTGTCGTTCCCTTCCTAGGCCTCACCGTCGTCCATCGCCCTGGTGCTCTTGGCATGGCGTGGTCAGCGTGGTCAACGACCGACATGCATCTGAAGTGAACTGTGCGTGGAGAGGCTGACAGCTGGGTCCATGACCGCACGCAAGGAAATGCCTCCTTATTACGCGCAAAATAATGATTTCCTCCACCTGACATCTGGGACCCAACGAAACGGCCTCTGTATTTCGTGAAAAAAAGTTACCGCCGCTGACAGCTCGGACCCACCAGCTATATCTTCGCACGCAAGGAAGTGCCTCCTTATTACGCACAAAAAAATGAATACTCCCCCTGCTAGCTGGGACCTAGTATAGTGGGCCTACTAAGTTGACGGGGACGAAGGGCTTTGTCAACTTAGTCAATATGCACGATTCTAGCTCGACTGACCATACGATGTCCAACCAACGGTCGTAGTGCTTCTTCAACCTCTGGTCTTCTTGCTCCAGCCGCCCAAAGCAGCACCAGTCTTGCCGCCTGCTCCTGCCTCCCATGGCCGGCTGTGCTGCCGCAGAGGCCTCACTGCCCCCATATTACTCCCACCGCTGGCCAGGCCATCCCTCCACTCCACTCACCCACACCCCCTGTTATTCTGCGGCGACGGCAGCGCAGCCAAACCAGTGAACCCTCGTACTCCTCTCCGCGTGGGCATCCACTGTCGTGTCTTCCCCGGCTCCGCGTCGTCCCCTTCCTAGGCCTCGCCATCGTCCACCGTTGTGGTGCTGTCGGCGCGGCGTGGTCAATGTGGTCAACAATAAATTCCATCGGAAGAATACTATACGTGGAGAGGCTAACAGTTGGGTCCACGACAGCCGCAAGGAAGTGCCTCCTTATTACGTGGAAAATAATTATTCCTCCACCTAACAGCATGGACCCACCGGACGCCCACCAGTATATCGCGAAAAAACGTTTGCCCCTGACTGCTGGGACCCACCTGACGGGCCACTGTATTTCGCGAAAAAAACGTTCCCCCTGCTGTCAGCCCGGACCCACCAGAAGTGCCTCCTTGTTACGCACAAAAAATGAATACCCCCTGCTAGCTGGGACCCACCTTGGTGGGAGGCTAACTTGTGGTCCTACTAAGTTGACGGGGATGGAGGGCTTTGTCAACTTAGTCAATATGCACGATTCTAGCTCTAGTGACCGTACGATGTCCATCCAATGGCCGTAGTGCTTCTTCAACCTCTGGTCTTCTTGCTCCAGCCGCCCAAACCAGCGCCGGTCGTGCCTCGTGCTTATCGGTGTCAAAACCGGCGGATCTCGGGTAGGGGGTCCCGAACTGTGCATCTAAGGCGGATGGTAACAAGAGGCAGGGGACACGATGTTTTACCCAAGTTCGGGCCCTCTTGATGGAGGTAAAACCCTACGTCCTGCTTGATTTATTCTTGATGGTATGAGTATTACAAGAGTTGATCTACCACGAGATCGGAGAGGCTAAACCCTAGAAGCTAGCCTATGGTATGATTGTATGTTGTCCTACGGACTAAAACCCTCCAGTTTATATAGACACTGGAAAGGGCTAGGGTTTCACAAGGCCGGTTACAAAGGAGAAGATATACATATCCGTATTGCCTAGCTTGCCTTCCACGCCAAGTAGAGTCCCATCCGGACACGAGACGAAGTCTTCAACCTTGTATCTTCATAGTCTAACAGTTCGGCCAAAGGATATAGTCCGGTTGTCCGGAGACCCTCTAATCCAGGACTCCCTCAGTGCTCCTGCCTCCCGTGGCTGGCTGCGATGCGGCGGAGGCCTCACCGCCCCCTAGTACTCCCACCGCTGGCCAGGCCATCCCTCTACTCACCCACACCCCCTGTTATTCTGCGGCGATGGCAGCCTCACACCGCAGCGAACCAGTGAACCCTCGTACTCCTCTATGCGTGGGCATCCACTGCCACGTCTTCCCCGGCTCCGCGTCGTCCCCTTCCTAGGCCTCGCCGTCGTCCATCGCCCTGGTGCTCTCGGTGCGGCATGGTCAACATGGTCAAGGAACGGCTTCCATCGGACATGGACTGTACGTGGAGAGGCTGACAGCTGGGTCCACGGCCGCAGCAAGGAAGTGCCTCCTTATTATGTGCAAAATAATTATTCCTCCACCTGACAGCGGGGACCCACCGGACGGGCCACCGTATTTCACAAAAAAACATTTGCCCCTAACTACTGGGACCCACCAGCTACATCTTCGCATGCAAGGAAGTGTCTGACAGTCGGGACCCACATGGTCGAAGCGTACGTAGCATTGTCATTCTGGTCGCGAACGTGTACGTACATATATACTGGTGGATGTAGAGGCGCGCACGTGTCGTAGTAGAGGCACACACATAGCATGTACACATACATACAGCGGCCAGGGTGCAAGAAAGAAAATACGGCCACGTATGTGTACATACGGGCGGGGTCTCGAACGCCTACTCGCGCATACGTACGGCCAAGGCTCGTGTACATGGCTGGGTCGGAACGGAGAAACATTGTCGTCGTCGTGTTCATGGGGAGGCAACGGAATGCTCGTGTTCATGGGGAGGCAACGGAATGCGTCATGTTCATCGGGAGGGCTTAGACGGAACATGCGATGGAAACGAGGCCTAGCGTACCGCAGAATGGAGGAAACGGCCTTGTGTTCGACCGGCCACGTTCGAAACGGGATCCTGTTGATCGGGAGGGGTCTGGCATACCGCAAAACGGAGGAAACGGACCTCCTACGGTCGAAACGGGGGTCCTGTTCATCAGGAGGGGTGTGGCGTACCGCAAAACGGGACTCCATGGGATACTGTTCATCTCCACCTTCGACCCCCTCCAGCCTCCACGAGCTACTGTTCATCCACCGTCGACCTCCTCCAGCCTCCACCTGCGACTGTTCATCCACGGGCTCCTGTTCATCCAGCCTCCACCGCGCGCTACTCCACCGGCTACTGTTCAACCAGCCCTCTCCACGGGCTCCTGTTCAACCACCCCTGCACGGGCTACTGTTCATCCTGCCCTCCACCATATACTGTTCATCTTGCCCTCCACGGGGTGGTCCTGTTCATCCAGCCCTCCACGGGGTCATGTT
>NC_057800.1:432647699-432654634 GCF_018294505.1 Triticum aestivum
CTTCATTTAGTAGCAGTAGCGAAGGAATCGCTCGATCGGGTTCAGTTAACAGCCATCGATCGATCGCTCGACTTCAGTAACGCGTAGCCTGCAGTGCAATTGCTCGGGTTCAGTTAGAGCCCAACGCCTCGCTCGGGTTCAGTTAGAGCCAACGCCTCGCACACACGGGCGTACGTGTATGAGAGAAGCGCGCATCCCTCAACCCCTGGCCTCCCACCGTAACCGGGAACTCCCCGAAATTTTCCTCCCCCTCGCTTCTACCACGGTTTTTTCCATCATGGACGGCCCAAAGAATGTCATGCAGCTGCGTCTCCAGCCCGCCCAGGACGAGAAGCCCATTTTCTGTCATGATTTTTTGTCATAGAAGTAGGAGCCCACCACATCTATGATGATACCGGGTTTTGTCACAATTATCGTCATAGAAGTGTCATATGTCTGACAGAATTTTTTTTGTTCGGCCCAAAATGTCACGGATGTGTCTTTTTTTGTAGTGTTATCCCTCTACGTCATGTCATCTTACTTAAAGCATTACTCTCTTCTCTTGAACTTAATACTCTAGATGCATGCTGGATAGCGGTCAATGTGTGGAGTAATAGTAGTAGATGCAGAATCGTTTCAGTCTACTTGTCTCGGACGTGATGCCTATATACATGATCATATCTAGATATTCTCATAACTATGCTCAATTCTATCAATTGCTCGACAGTAATTCGTTTACCCACCGTAATACTTATGCTCTTGAGAGAAGACACTAGTGAAACCTATGGGCCCCGGGTCTATCTTTTATCATATTAATCTTCCAATACTTAGTTATTTCCATTGCTATTTATTATACTTGCATCTTTTATTTCTCTTTATCATATGAAAATACCAAAAATATTATCTTATCATATCTATCAGATCTCACTCTCGTAAGTGACCGTGAAGGGATTGGCAACTCCTTTATCGCGTTGGTTGCGAGGTTCTTATTTGTTTGTGTAGGTGCATGGGACTTGAGCATGATCTCCTACTGGATTGATACCTTGGTTCTCAAAAACTAAGGGAAATACTTACACTACTTTGCTGCATCACCCTTTCCTCTTCAAGGGAAAACCAACGCAGTGCTCAAGAGGTAGCAAGAAGGATTTCTGGCGCCATTGCCGGGGAGATTTGCGCCAAGTCAAGTCAGGACTTGACTCCCACAACGAGTCATTTTCTGGCGCCATTACCAAATCAATACATACCAAGTACCCATCACAAACTCGTATCCCTCGCATTACATTATTTGCCATTTGCCTCTCATTTTCCACCCCCACTTCACCCTTGCTGTTTTATTCGCCCTCTTTTCCTCTCTCCCTCTCTCTCTCTCTCTCCGTTCCCCTTCTCTACCTCTATTTGCCTTTTTGCTGTTTCTTGTTTGCTTGCGTGTTGGATTGCTTGCTTGTCGCTATGGCTCTACCTAGATTTGGTGATCTTCACCTCAAAAGGTGAGAAGAGATTGAAAGCAATATCAGGAGTTTTATGGTTTTACAATTTGAGCATAATATTTTCTTCACAAACGAGCTTAAGGAACAAAAGAGCTTTATGGGTTATATGAATAAAGAGCTCGATGATATGTCTAAATAGTTTTATGGTTTGAAATCTCAGATTTCTCATCTCGAAAAATTAATTGCTGAAGTCTCGGATAAGCAAGCCACCTTAGTTAATAAGATGGCCGCTAAGCCAGAAAATTTTCATGATAATAAGGATGAAGATCTAAAAGTTATTGATGTGTCCCCTATTAAATATTTGTTTTGCAATATGAATCTTGATAATGATCGGGCTGAAGATGAGCCACCTTTACCTAGAAGGCGTTCCAAAAATTCGGAGTTTTTAGATCTTGATGAAAAATTTGTTAAAAGTGGGATCGAAGAGATCAAAACATTAGCTATCAATGAACCCACTATTTTGGATTTCAAGGAATTTAATTATGATACTTGCTCTTTGATAGATTGTATTTCCTTGTTGCAATCCGTGCTAAATTCTCCTCATGCTTATAGTCAAAATAAAGCTTTTACTAAACATAGTGTTGATGCTTTGATGCAATCTTATGAAGAAAAACTTGATTTGGACGTTTCTATCCCTAGAAAACTTTATGATGAGTGGGAACCTACAATAAAAATTAAAATTAAAGATCATGAGTGTTATGCTTTGTGTGATTTGGGTGCTAGTGTTTCCACGATTCCAAAAACTTTGTGTGATTTGTTAGGTTTCCTTGATTTTGATGATTGTTCTTTAAACTTACACCTTGCGGATTCCACTATTAAGAAACCTATGGGAAGAATTAATTATGTTCTTATTGTTGCAAATAGGAACTATGTGCTCGTAGATTTCATTGTTCTTGACATAGATTGCAATCCTTCATGTCATATTATTCTTGGAAGACCTTTCCTTAGAACGATTGGTGCAATTATTGATATGAAGGAAGGGAATATTAAATTCCAGTTTCCATTAAGGAAAGGAATGGAACACTTCCCTAGAAAGAAAATTAAATTACCATATGAATCTATTATGAGAGCCACTTATGGATTGCCTACCAAACATGGCAATACCTAGATCTATCTTCGCTTTTATGCCTAGCTAGGGGCGTTAAACGATAGCGCTTGTTGGGAGGCAACCCAATTTTATTTTTATTCCTTTATTTTTTTCTCCTGTTTATTAATAAATAATTTATCTAGCCTATGTTTTGGTCGTGTTTTTTGTGTTTAATTAGTGTTTGTGCCAAGTAGAACCATTGGGAAGATTTGGGGAAAGTCTATTTGATCTTGCTGTAAAAAACAGAAACTTTAGCGCTCACGAGAATTGCTGCCATTTTTATTTGGAAGGCTCTATTTATTTAATTATTTTTGCAGATGATAAATAGATAAATTCCTCGAGTCAAGAAATTTATTTTAGAATTTTTGGGGTTCCAGAACTTGTGTTAGCTACAGATTACTACAGACTGTTCTGTTTTTGACAGATTCTGTTTTTCTTGTGTTGTTTGCTTATTTTGATGAATCTATGGATAGTAAAAGAGTTTATAAACCATAGATAAGTTGGAATACAGTAGGTTTAACACCAATATAAATAAAGAATGAGTTCATTACAGTACCTTGAAGTGGTGTTTTGTTTTCTTTCGCTAACGGAGCTCACGAGATTTTCTATTTTGACTTTTGTGTTGTGAAGTTTTCAAGTTTTGGGTAAAGATTTGATGGATTATGGAACGAGGAGTGTAAAGAGCCTAAGCTTGGGTATTCCCATGGATCCCCAAGGTAAAATTCAAGGACACCAAAAATCCTAAGCTTGGGTATGCCCCGGAAGGCATCCCCTCTTTCGTCTTCGTCTATCGGTAACTTTACATGGAGCTATATTTTTATTCACCACATGATATGTGTTTTGCATGGAGCGTCTTGTAAGATTTGAGTCTTTGGTTTTTAGTTTACCACAATCATCCTTTCTGTACACACCTTTTGAGAGAGACTCACATGATTGGGAATTTATTAGAATACTCTATGTGCTTCACTTATATCTTTTGAGCTATATAGTTTTTGCTCTAGTGCCTCACTTATATATTTTAAAGCACGGTGGAGGTTATGTTTTAGAGAAACTATTGATCTCTCATGCTTCACTTATATTATTTTGAGAGTCCTTTAGAACAACATGGCAATAAAAAAACTTTCATACAAGTGCATTGAATACTATGAGAAGTTTGATACTTGACAATTGTTTTGAGATATGGAGATGGTGATATTAGAGTCATGCTAGTTGAGTAGTTGTGAATTTGAGAAATACTTGTGTTCAAGTTTGTGATTCCCGTAGTATGCACGTATGGTGAACCGTTATGTGATGAAGTCGGATCATGATTTATTTATTGATTGTCTTCCTTATGAGTGGCGGTCGGGGATGAGCGATGGTCTTTTCCTACCAATCTATCCCCCTAGGAGCATGCGCGTAATACTTTTTTCGATAACTTGTAGATTTTTGCAATAAGTATGTGAGTTCTTTATGACCAATGTTGAGTCCATGGATTATACTGTAACACCCTCGATGCGACTATATCTCCCACGTGTCGAGGCACGACTTAGAGGCATAATCGCATTGAAGGCATATGTCACAAGTTAGGCAATCTTCACAACATCCCATGTAATATGAATAATAAAGGGGAGAACATAGTTGGCTTACACTCGCCACGTCAATCAAGTACATAAATAACATTACATCATCCAAACACTCATGGCCCGACTACGGCGCCAAAATAAAAGATAACCCAACAAGCGTCACGGTCCCAATCACCCCCAACTGGGCACCACTACTGATCATCAGGAAAGGAAACATAGTAACGTTGAGAGTCTTCGTCGAACTCCCACTTGAGCTCATACGCGTCTGCTGGAGCGGAATCATCGGGCCCTGCATCTGGTGTAATAGTAATCTGTGAGCCACAGGGACTCAGCAATCTCGCACCCTCGCGATCAAGACTATTTAAGCTTATAGGTATGGCAAGGTAAATATAAGTGGAGCTGCAGCAAGCGACTAGCAAGTATGGTGGCTAACTTATTCGCAAAAGAGAGCGAGAAGAGGAGGCAAAGCACGAGCGAGAAACTAGAGAGCAACCTGCGCAAACATTACTCCAACACCGTGTCCACTTCCCGGACTCCGCCGAGAAGAGGCCATCACGGTAACACACTCAGTTGATTCATTTTAATTAATTAAGGTTCAAGTTATCTACAACCGAACATTAACAAATTGCCATCTGCCCATAACCGCGGGCACGGCTTTCGAAAGTTCAAATCCCTGCACGGGAGTCCCAACTTAGCCCATGACAAGCTCTCACGGTCAACGAAGGAATAGATCTCCTCCCAAGACATTCCGATCAGACTCGGTATTTGGGTTCTTCAAGACACTTCGACAGGTTAAAACAAGACCAGCAACACCGCCCGAATGTGCCGACAAATCCCGATAGGAGCTGCACATATCTCTTTCTCAGGGCACACTCAGATTGTCTTAGGTACGGGTAGGCCAGCCCAGAGTTTCCCCTGGTGGCCACCGGCAGCTGACAGGTGGACCAACACTCAGAGGAGCACTGGCCCGGGGGGGTTTAAAATAAGATGACCCTCGGGCTCCGGAAACCCAAGGGAAAAAGAGGCTAGGTGGCAAATGGTAAAACCAAGGTTGGGCATTGCTGGAAAAGCTTTAATCAAGGCGAAATATCAAGGGGTTCCCATAATAACCCAATCGCATAAGGAACGCAAAATCCGGGAACATAACACCGATATGAAGGAAACTAGGGCGGAAAGAGTGGAACAAAACACTAGGAGAGAGGCCGAGCCTTCCACCCTTTACCAAGTATATAGATGCATCAAGATAACATGGCAATATAATGATATCCCAACAAGTAAATAAATGTTCCAACAAGGAACGACCTCCAATCTTCACCTGCAACTAGCAACGCTATAAAAGGGGCTGAGCAAAGCGGTAACGTAGCCAATCAATGGTTTGCTAGGACATGGTGTGTTAGAGGTTTGACATGGCAATCTGGGAGGCTTGAAAGCAAATGGTAGGCATCGTAGCAATGGCATAGCAAAAGAGCGAGCAATCTAGCATAGCAAAGATAGTAGTGATTTCGAGGGTATGATCATCTTGCCTGCACAGTTGTCTAGCATTGAGCACTGAGCTACGGCCAATTCATCCATTAACAGGTTCAAACAAGCATGGCAAAAATGCATATGGCAAACAGATCTCAGACTTCGTGAAATTAACACTTGTCTGGAATTTTAGATCAGGTAGCACTCTTCGGAGCAACAAAACTACATGCTACAGGACCTGAACATGGCAAAGTTAAGCATGGCATGGAGCTACTCAAAGAGCTTAACAAAATTCCCTTAGTGACCTTGAGCCAAAAGGGATCAGAAAATACAATTGCAAGCATGTGAACATAGCAAAAACATAATCAGATCACAGACTTAGTGAAAACTGGCACATGCTGAAACATAACTCAAGTAGGCATGTTTACGAGCTCGATACACTCACTACGGAGCAAGTCATGACAAATTAAGCATACACCCATTAAGAACACACAAAATGCAAGCTAGACATGGCAAGAACAATAGCATAGCATGCACGGATCAACTACAACATCATCGGCAATATTGCAAACAAGTTGACAATCTGCCCAGATTCACAAAGTAGCAAAAGTAGAGCTCGATAGACTCAAGCTAGGGTGCTCCATAATTGAAAACAAATACATGGATGGATAGAGCACTACAAGATTAACAAAACATCCTTACTGATCATCCTCAAAAGAGGCACGGATCACTAGGAAACAACATGAACATATGGCATCATGAGATAAACAAACCAAGGACTTCGTGGAATTGCTAATTCCCTGAGAACAGAAATAACAAGTGCACCACTTTGCAAGCTCGTGCTAGTAACCACACACATCACAAAAATACATGGGTTGCACCTCTGGAAAGATGACAAAACCCTTAACAAAACATATGTAGAGCATCAGGGCATAGCATGCACACATTAATCATGGCAAAAATGACAAAAAGCTAAACGGAGCAGCAGATCTAACAATTATCTCAAGTAGCCCTCTTCTAACAGCATTTCGGGCATCAAGATGAACTCAAATGAAAATGATGCAATGGAATAAAATGATGTACTTTCTGAGATGAACATTTTGGTATGCTATATGCATGAATCGGAGCTAGGGATGCAAAGTTACGAGGCTATGAACATGAGCACTTTGATCTGGAATTTTGGGACTTAGAAGAAAAAAAACCACCTAGGGTTTACTGTTCGTCCGCGGAGGATCCAGATCGGCACACGGATCGAGGTTGGCCGGGGCACGCACTCCGGCGAGGCGACGGCAACCGGGGTCGACGGGGGAGGACGGGGGAGGGCGGCGAGGTGGCGCGGACGCGGCGGCCGGGGCG
>NC_057800.1:432655008-432664420 GCF_018294505.1 Triticum aestivum
GGGCGGGCAGGAGGAGGACGGCGGCGGGGTTGCGAAGGAGGTGGCGGCCGGCGTCGGGCCCGCGGGGGCTCTCCCCGTGCCGAGCGGGCCGGTGTGGGAGCGGGAGGCGGTGCGCCACGTGGCACTACGCCACTGGCTGCGGGCGGCGGCGGCGATGCATCCGGTCAGGGCGGTCGTGTCCGGCCGGCGCGGGTAGAATTTTTAGGGTTTTCGGGGGGAGAAGAAGATCCGAATTTGGAGGGGTCTTTAAATAGGCATAGAGGGAGCTAGGAGAGTCCAAATGAGGTGCAGTTTTCGGCCACGCGATCGTGATCGAACGCTCTAGATGATGGAGAAGGCTTAGGTGGGTTTTGGGCCAAAATGGAGGGGTGTTTTGCTGCAACACACACGAGGCCTTTTCGGTCCCTCGGTTAACCGTTGGAGTATCAAACGAAGTCCAAATGATACGAAACTTGACAGGTGGTCTACTGGTAGTAAACCAAGGCCGCTTGGCAAGTCTCGGCCCAATCCGGAAATGTTTAATCCCCACATACGAAAGAAAGGTAGAAATAACCACCGGAGGAGAACGAAGCGCCGGAATGCAAAACGGACAACGGGGAAAATGCTCGAATGCATGAGATGAACACGTATGCAAATGCAATGCACATGATGACATGATATGAGATGCATGACAACGATAACAACACGCGGAGACAAAAACCCGAACCCGAGAAAATAAAATAACTTAACGCCGGAAACGGCAAGAGTTGGAGTACAAATTGGGAAAGTTACATCCGGGGTGTTACAACACTCCACCACTACGAAAGGATCTCGTCCCGAGATCTAGGACTGAAAGAACGCCAGGTACTCAGAACGGAGGTGATCCTCGCGTTCGCAGGTAGCTTCATGGTCGGAATGGTGTGACCACTTGACTTTGAGAAATTTGATTGACTTGTTGTGAGTCTTGCGTTCAGTCTCTTCGAGAATAGAAACTGGGTGCTCACGATAAGAGAGATCTTCTTGGAGCTCAATGTCCTCAAAGTTGATGATGCGGTCAGGAGTCTTGAAGCACTTTCGGAGCTGAGAGACATGGAACACGTCATGAACATTTGCAAAGTTTGAAGGAAGCTCGAGTTGATAGGCGAGGTCGCCTCTCTTGCTGAAAATCTTGAAAGGTCCCATGTATCTAGGGGCAAGCTTCCCTTTGATACCGAAGCGACGAGTACCTTTCATAGGAGAGACGCGGAGGTAAACATGATCTCCGATCTCGAAAGCCAAATGACGGTGCTTACTATCATAGTAGCTCTTCTGGCGGGATTGGGCTGCTTTGAGGTTATCACGAATGACTTTGCACATTTCCTCTGCCTCTGTGATTAAGTCATTACCCAAAAGCTGACGTTCACCGGTTTCAGACCAGTTGAGAGGGGTACGGCACTTCCTGCCATACAGAATTTCAAATGGGACCTTGCCCGAACTTGCTTGAAAATTGTTGTTGTGGGAGAATTCAGCATAAGGAAGACAATCCTCCCACTTCATGCCGAAGGAGATCACACAAGCCCTGAGCATATCTTCAAGAATCTGGTTGACACGCTCGACTTGACCGCTAGCTTGAGGATGGAAAGTTGTGCTAAAGCGGATGTTGGTGCCCATGGCTTTCTGAAAAGAATCCCAAAACTTGGATGTAAAGATGCTGCCACGGTCTGAAGAGATCACTTGTAGAATATCGTGAAGAGAGACAATTCGAGAGGTATAGAGTTCCGCCAAATGAGCTGCAGTGATCAACTCTTTGATAGGCAGAAAGTGAGCCACTTTGGTGAGTTTGTCGATGACAACGAATATAGCATCATTGCCACGCTTGGACTTTGGAAACCCAGTCACGAAGTCCATCTCAATGTGGTCAAACTTCCATTCTGGAATGGCAAGAGGTTGGAGGAGACCTGCTGGCCTTTGGTGTTCTGCCTTCACTCTTCTTCAGACATCACATTCATTCACGAATTGAGCAATCTCGCGCTTCATTCGAGTCCACCAATAAGCTTGCTTAAGGTCCTGATACATCTTCGTGCTCCCAGGGTGGATGGAGAGGAGAGAATTGTGAGCCTCATTCAAGATCACTTTACGAAGGTCACCTTTGGGTACAACAATACGATCCTCGAAGAGGAGAGTGTCTTTGTCATCAAGGCGGTAGCACTTGTACTTGGGTTGACTCTTGGCAATCCCAATCTTCACCTTTTTCACCATAGCATCAAGAAGCTGGGCTTGGTGAATCTTGTCTTCCAAGGTAGGAGAGACTTGAAGGTTGGCGAGGAAACCTTGAGGAACAACTTGCTGATTAAGCTTGCAGAAAGCTTCACAAAGCTCGGGTTGATAAGGCTTAAGAATCAGACTATTACAATAAGCTTTCCTGCTCAAAGCGTCAGCAATCACATTGGCCTTGCCTGGAGTACACTCGATACTCGGATTATATTCTTGAATCATTTCGACCCATCGAGTTTGCCTGAGGTTGAGATTAGGCTGAGTGAAGATGTACTTGAGACTCTTGTGATCAGTGAAAATGTCCATTTTTCTTCCCAATAGAAGATGTCTCCAAGTCAAAAGAGCATGCACAACTGCCGCCAACTCGAGATCATGAGTGGGTTAGTTCTTCTCATTAGGCTTCAACTGGCGAGAGGTATAAGCAACAACTTTCTTCTCTTGCATCAATACTGCGCCAAGACCTTGGAGAGAGGCATCACAAAAGACCTCGTACGGCTTGGATTCATCAGGCGGAGTCAGAACTGGAGCAGTGATCAATTTCTCTTTCAAAGTGTTGAAAGCAATGTCACACTCCGGAGACCAAACGTACTTGACGTGCTTCTGGAGAAGATTTGAGAGAGGCTGCGCGATCTTAAAAAAGTTTTCAACGAATCTTCGGCAATAGCTTGTGAGACCGAGGAAGCTACGGAGTTGCTTCACATTCTGAGGAGGCTCCCAATTCACAATTGCAGACACCTTCTGAGGATTCACGGCAATGCCCTTGGCAGAGATGATATGACCAAGATAAAGAATCTCATCGAGCCAAAATTCACACTTGGATAACTTGGCATAGAACTTGTGTTCCCTGAGCTTATCAAGAACCAAACGCAAGTGCTTGGCATGATCTTCCTTGTTCTTCCAGAAAACCAGAATGTCGTCGAGATAGACCAAAACGAAGTCATTGGTGTAGGTGTTGAAGATGAAGTTCATCATGCGAGAGAATGTCGGAGGAGTGTTGACGAGGCCAAAAGACATGACAGTGTATTAATATGAACCATAGCTTGTCCTGAAAGCCGTCTTGGGAATATCTTGCTCACGAATTCGAATTTGATGATAACCCATACGGAGATCAAGCTTGGAGAATACTTGGGCACCTTTGAGTTGTTCAAACAGCTCGTTGATGTTGGGAAGTGGGTATTTGTTCTTGATGGTCTTCTTGTTCAATGGACGGTAATCAACACAAAGTTGGTCTGTTCCATCCTTCTTCTTCACGAAAAGAACACCACAACCCCACGGAGAAGAACTAGGCCGGATGAGACCCATTTTCTCTTGAATATCGAGTTGCTTCTTCAGCTCCTTCAACTCTTCAGGTCCGAGCTTGTAAGGACGTTTGCACACAGGTTCCGTGCCAGGCTCAAGATCAATAACGAATTCAATTGGCCGGTGCGGAGGCATTCCTGGAAGCTCTTCTGGAAGGACGTCTTGATATTCGCAAACGACTGGAATCTGCGAGATAGCGTCGAGTTCACCCTTCTCATTGAGAGAAAACAGACGGATTGTATCATCACGAGCGGCAAAGACAATTACATCCTCAGACGAATGAGTCAATTGAATCTGCCTGGCTGCACAATCAAGCTGAGCCTTGTGCTTAGAAAGCCAATCCATTCCGAGAATAAGATCAATATCCGAGTTGCCAAGAACCGTTGGAGAAGCCAGAAACTTGTAGTCACCCAAGGTGATAGTAACATTCGGAGCAATGGAGTTAGCATGCATGCGCCTACCGGGAGAGACAACTGCTAATGGACTAGGCAAAATTTGCAAAGCCAAACCATGCTTAGATGAAAACGGTCTCGAGATGAAACAATGCGATGCACCCGTGTCAAAAAGAACTTTAGCTTGAATATCATTAACAGGAAGGTTACCCATGATCACATCTAATGAGTCCTCTGCCTGAGCTGCATTCATCAAGTTGACCTTGGCGTGCTTGTGGTTATGCTTGACACAGCTGTACTTGCCGATCTCACAGGAGGCGAAGGAGGAAGACGCCTCTGGTTGAAACACTTGTTGGCATAGTGACCCTTCTGTTGGCACTTGTTGCACGTAACCTCTGAAAGCGGACAGTGATACAGAGCACTCGATTTTGGACCTTGAGACGAAGTGTTGTTCTGAAAGCCAGGGTTGGGTGGGTGGGAAGAACCACTGCCACCTTTGCTCTTCTGCTGGTACGGCTGACGGAACGGAGGAGGAGGAAGCCAATACTTCTGTTGCTTGGCCACTTGAATAGAGGAAGAAGGAGTAACATCTCTGACTCGCTTCTTGGAAGCATCACACCTCAATTGAGCAGCCTCTTGCTTCAGTGCCATGTTGTAGAACTCATCGTATCTCAAGGGCTCGAAGAGAACAAGAGCTAGCTGAATTTCTTCTCTGAGACCACCCCTGAACTGGTATATCATGCTCTTCTCATCAGGGACGTCCTGCTTGGCAAAGCGGGTGAGCTTCTGAAACAACTTGTTGTAGTCATAGACAGACAAAGAGCCTTGCTTCAGGTTGCGGAATTCCTCACGATTGCTTTCAACCACGCTTTGGGGAATATGATGAGCTCGGAAATCTCGAAGGAATTCATCCCAAGTGATAACACGTCCACCTCGGGAATCCTTGTACTGCTGGAACCATTCTGCAGCTTGATCTTTGAGTTGGAAGGAAGCAAACTTGACAAAGTCCTCAGGCCTGACGTTACTGCACTCGAAATGCTTGCACAGATCCACAAGCCAATCGTCAGCATAGGTTGCCTCAACACAATTGCTGAAAGTCTTTGGCCCGTTAGCAAGGAACTGGTTGAGTGTAGCAAAGTGATTCTGATTGTTGCCTTCGTTCCCTTGGTTGCCTTGATTGCGCTCTTGGAGAATTTGCGTGATCAACTGTGTGTTTGCATTGGTTGCGGCCATCACAGCTTGCCATGCCTCCGGAGGAGGCAGAGGTGGTGGCGGATCAGGATTCGGAGTCGTGCGCGTTGGAGGAGCCATCCTGAAGAGGTTGACATCCATTAGCACATTGATAGACAAATATTGAAGCTGAATCCAACAGAATGAAAAAATGCAACATATAGTCTTCACATCCGAACAAAATAAACGAATGCATTCCTCTTGAAATGGTCACATATCCATAAATTGAGAAGCCACGTAGAATTAAGATAGAGAAATAAATCAACAAGGTACGGATCAAGAACGAATAATCGGTAAGAAATCCCAATCTCGGACCAATATCTGTGGAAGAAGAACTAGAGCTACTATCCCACCTATGAAACTCCCAAACCTTTCCGGTTATGCAATCAGGTGTTGGGGATACAGGGGAAGCATCATATCTCACCCAAACTAGCAAATCCTACATCCAGCTGTATCCATCCTTCAACACATAACCAAGAAACCTTCGGAAACCATCTACCTCAACCTTCGAAAAGCATCCGTTATACAAGTTATGGCGATACTCCCGAACTCCCGCCCCAGTACTGGGTGGCGTCGAGGTTATCTCACCAACGAACTGCATAAAAGAGATTTTCGATGTCGGCGTACTAAACTCAGGTATTCCAGAACTGCAACGATAAAATTATGATGACAACACCTCAGAGCTCAACTCCCCGGGACACTTCCACTAAACCCCTGACAGGAGGCACCAAGACAATGTTCTCATCATAACACCATCGGAACGATTCCAAGATACCCGCGTGATCCTAAAATTTTTTTTAGTGAAATTTGAGAAGAGAAGAGTCAAAACTCTATGTCAGGATGCCTTACCAGAGTGATGAGGAGACTGGGAAGTAAAAAGAATTCCTAAACTCTCCGATATATAATTCCTAAATGACTCAACACATTTTTCTAGACACAACTCGGCCGCTAAAAACGATCAAGCAATGGGGCTCCTAAGGTCGGGGAAGGCTCTGATTACCAACTTGTAACACCCTCGATGCGACTATATCTCCCACGTGTCGAGGCACGACTTAGAGGCATAATCACATTGAAGGCATATGTCGCAAGTTAGGCAATCTTCACAACATCCCATGTAATATGAATAATAAAGGGGAGAACATAGTTGGCTTACACTCGCCATGTCAATCAAGTACATAAATAACATTACATCATCCAAACACTCATGGCCCGACTACGGCGCCAAAATAAAAGATAACCCAACAAGCGACACGGTCCCGATCACCCCCAACTGGGCACCACTACTGATCATCAGGAAAGGAAACATAGTAACGTTGAGAGTCTTCGTCGAACTCCCACTTGAGCTCATACGCGTCTGCTGGAGCGGAATCATCAGGCCCTGCATCTGGTGTAATAGTAATCTGTGAGCCACAGGGACTCAGCAATCTCGCACCCTCGCGATCAAGACTATTTAAGCTTATAGGTATGGCAAGGTAAATATAAGTGGAGCTGCAGCAAGCGACTAGCAAGTATGGTGGCTAACTTATTCGCAAAAGAGAGCGAGAAGAGGAGGCAAAGCACGAGCGAGAAACTAGAGAGCAACCTGCGCAAACATTACTCCAACACTGTGTCCACTTCCCGGACTCCGCCGAGAAGAGGCCATCACGGTAACACACTCAGTTGATTCATTTTAATTAATTAAGGTTCAAGTTATCTACAACCGGGCATTAACGAATTCTCATCTGCCCATAGCCGCGGGCACGGCTTTCGAAAGTTCAAATCCCTGCAGGGGAGTTCCAACTTAACCCATGACAAGCTCTCACGGTCAACGAAGGAATAGACCTCCTCCCAAGACGTTCCGATCAGACTCGGTATCTCGGTTCTTCAAGACACTTCGACAGCTTAAAACAAGGCCAGCAACACCGCCCGAATGTGCCGACAAATCCCGATAGGAGCTGCACATATCTCTTTCTCAGGGCACACTCAGATTGTCTTAGGTACGGGTAGGCCAGCCAGAGTTGCCCCTGGTGGCCACCGACAGCTGACAGGTGGACCAACACTCAGAGGAGCACTGGCCCGGGGGGTTTAAAATAAGATGACCTTCGGGCTCCGGAAACCCAAGGGAAAAAGAGGCTAGGTGGAAAATGGTAAAACCAAGGTTGGGCATTGCTGGAAAAGCTTTAATCAAGGCGAAATATCGAGGGGTTCCCATAATAACCCAACCGCGTAAGGAACGCAAAATCCGGGAACATAACACCGATATGACGGAAACTAGGGCGGCAAGAGTGGAACAAAACACTGGGCGAGAGGCCGAGCCTTCCACCCTTTACCAAGTATATAGATGCATCAAGATAACATGGCAATATAATGATATCCCAACAAGTAAATAAATGTTCCAACAAGGAACGGCCTCCAATCTTCACGTGCAACTAGTAACGCTATAAGAGGGGCTGAGCAAAGCGGTAACATAGCCAATCAACGGTTTGCTAGGACATGGTGTGTTAGAGTTTTGACATGGCAATTTGGGAGGCTTGGAAGCAAATGGTAGGCATCATAGCAATGGCATAGCAAAAGAGCGAGCAATCTAGCATAACAAAGATAGTAGTGATTTCGAGGGTATGATCATCTTGCCTGCACAGTTGTCAGAGTTGACTGGATCCTCGAAAGCAAACTCAACGGGCTCCTCGTTAGCGAACTCGTCTCCCGGCTCTACCCAAACAAGACAAACAAGCAACAAGGACACAATCAACCACGTGCAAGGAACAAACAATACGAAGCAATGATGATATGCTATGCGGGATGCGATGCAGGATGCATATGCAAGATATGACAGGAAAAGCAAGAACCTGGACTCAACTTGTAGATCCAAGTGTGCCAGTAGAAAGATGAGATGAAATCGCTTGAAAACGATATAAAGAACGTCGGGATCGGAGTTACGGTTTGGAAATGGCAAGCGATTCAAATATGGCCACGTTCTGCGATTTACAGCAAGTAGCCATCTAAATGCAATGAGATGAACATGCTACAGCACCCAAACATGACAAAAAAATACATGGCAGGGATGCATTCAAGATTCTTAACAAAAGTCTAGCACTGAGCTACGGCCAATTCATCCATTAACAGGTTCAAACAAGCATGGTCAGGTAGCACTCTTCGGAGCAACAAAACTACATGCTACAGGACCTGAACATGGCAAAGTTAAGCATGGCATGGAGCTACTCAAAGAGCTTAACAAAATTCCCTTAGTGACCTTGAGCCAAAAGGGATCAGAAAATACAATTGCAAGCATGTGAACATAGCAAAAACATAATCAGATCACAGACTTAGTGAAAACTGGCACATGCTGAAACATAACTCAAGTAGGCATGTTTACGAGCTCGATACACTCACTACGGAGCAAGTCATGACAAATTAAGCATACACCCATTAAGAACACACAAAATGCAAGCTAGACATGGCAAGAACAATAGCATAGCATGCATGGATCAACTACAACATCATCGGCAATATTGCAAACAAGTTGACAATCTGCCCAGATTCACAAAGTAGCAAAAGTAGAGCTCGATTGACTCAAGCTAGGGTGCTCCATAATTGCAAACAAAGACATGGATGGATAGAGCACTACAAGATTAACAATACATCCTTACTGATCATCCTCAAAAGAGGCACGGATCACTAGGAAACAACATGAACATATGGCATCATGGGATAAACAAACCAAGGATTTCGTGGAATTGCTAAGTCCCTGAGAACAGAAATAACAAGTGCACCACTTTGCAAGTGCTAGTCACCACACACATCACAAAAATACATGGGTTGCACCTCTGGAAAGATGACAAAACCCTTAACAAAACATATGTAAAGCATCAGGGCATAGCATGCACACATTAATCATGGCAAAAATGACAAAAAGCTAAACGGAGCAGCAGATCTGACAATTATCTCAAGTAGCCCTCTTCTAACAGCATTTCGGACATCAAGATGAACTCAAATGAAAATGATGCAATGAAATAAAAGGATGTACTTTCTGAGATGAACATTTTGATATGCTATATGCATGAATCGGAGCTACGGATGCAAAGTTACGAGGCTATGAACATGAGCACTTGGATCTGGAATTTAGGGACTTGGAAGAAAAAAAACCACCTAGGGTTTACTGTTCGTCCGTGGCGGATCCAGATCGGCGCACGGATCGAGGTTGGCCGGGGCACGCACTCCGGCAAGGCGACGACGGCCGAGGTCGACGGGGGAGGACGGCGGAGGGCGGGGAGGTGGTGCGA